>NC_074668.1:72907483-73089983 GCF_029448725.1 Salvelinus fontinalis | reverse complement strand
ACCTGTGGACAGCCTGTGCAACAGCTGCAAAGTGCAGATCCCAGCCTATGGAATAAAAGTTTAAGGGAGTTCCTCACTTGTAAACTCCTCCGTGGTATTGTGTTCCACATATACTGTCAAAAAACAGTTTCATTTAAAACGACCACATGTAGGGCTTTTATTGCTCAATATAATTTCTGCTGATTAAACAAATCCAAAGGTCTAATGGACATATGTTTAAACTCACACACTTTTGATAGACTTCAACAGCTGCAAATGAGCGAAATATCAAAGTGTCACCCATAGAGATCCTATTAAATGATTTAAAGATGCACTCTCAAACTTTTGCATCATTTCAGTAGTTCAGTAGCCAGTAGTTTTGCATCATTTCAGTAGTTCAGTAGCCAGTAGTTTTGCATCATTTCAGTAGTTCAGTAGCCAGTAGTTTTGCATCATTTCAGTAGTTCAGTAGCCAGTAGTTTTGCATCATTTCAGTAGTTCAGTAGCCAGTAGTTTTGCATCATTTCAGTAGTTCAGTAGCCAGTAGTTTTGCATCATTTCAGTAGTTCAGTAGCCAGTAGTTTTGCATCATTTCAGTAGTTCAGTAGTTTTGAAAGTGGTGCTCACGAGCCAAATCGGGTCTCCGTTTTTTGGTGTACTAAGTCATCCAACTGTGTACTAAGTCATCCAACTGTGTACTAAGTCATCCAACTGTGTACTGCGTCATCCAACTGTGTACTAAGTCATCCAACTGTGTACTAAGTCATCCAACTGTGTACTAAGTCATCCAACTGTGTACTAAGTCATCCAACTGTGTACTGCGTCATCCAACTGTGTACTGCGTCATCCAACTGTGTACTGCGTCATCCAACTGTGTACTAAGTCATCCAACTGTGTACTAAGTCATCCAACTGTGTACTAAGTCATCCAACTGTGTACTAAGTCATCCAACTGTGTACTAAGTCATCCAACTGTGTACTGCGTCATCCAACTGTGTACTGCGTCATCCAACTGTGTACTGCGTCATCCAACTGTGTACTAAGTCATCCAACTGTGTACTGCGTCATCCAACTGTGTACTAAGTCATCCAACTGTGTACTAAGTCATCCAACTGTGTACTAAGTCATCCAACTGTGTACTGCGTCATCCAACTGTGTACTAAGTCATCCAACTGTGTACTAAGTCATCCAACTGTGTACTGCGTCATCCAACTGTGTACTAAGTCATCCAACTGTGTACTGCGTCATCCAACTGTGTACTGCGTCATCCAACTGTGTACTAAGTCATCCAACTGTGTACTAAGTCATCCAACTGTGTACTGCGTCATCCAACTGTGTACTAAGTCATCCAACTGTGTACTAAGTCATCCAACTGTGTACTAAGTCATCCAACTGTGTACTGCGTCATCCAACTGTGTACTAAGTCATCCAACTGTGTACTGCGTCATCCAACTGTGTACTGCGTCATCCAACTGTGTACTAAGTCATCCAACTGTGTACTGCGTCATCCAACTGTGTACTAAGTCATCCAACTGTGTACTAAGTCATCCAACTGTGTACTAAGTCATCCAACTGTGTACTAAGTCATCCAACTGTGTACTAAGTCATCCAACTGTGTACTGCGTCATCCAACTGTGTACTGCGTCATCCAACTGTGTACTAAGTCATCCAACTGTGTACTGCGTCATCCAACTGTGTACTAAGTCATCCAACTGTGTACTAAGTCATCCAACTGTGTACTGCGTCATCCAACTGTGTACTGCGTCATCCAACTGTGTACTAAGTCATCCAACTGTGTACTGCGTCATCCAACTGTGTACTAAGTCATCCAACTGTGTACTAAGTCATCCAACTGTGTACTAAGTCATCCAACTGTGTACTGCGTCATCCAACTGTGTACTAAGTCATCCAACTGTGTACTAAGTCATCCAACTGTGTACTGCGTCATCCAACTGTGTACTGCGTCATCCAACTGTGTACTGCGTCATCCAACTGTGTACTGCGTCATCCAACTGTGTACTAAGTCATCCAACTGTGTACTAAGTCATCCAACTGTGTACTGCGTCATCCAACTGTGTACTAAGTCATCCAACTGTGTACTAAGTCATCCAACTGTGTACTGCGTCATCCAACTGTGTACTGCGTCATCCAACTGTGTACTGCGTCATCCAACTGTGTACTGCGTCATCCAACTGTGTACTAAGTCATCCAACTGTGTACTGCGTCATCCAACTGTGTACTGCGTCATCCAACTGTGTACTAAGTCATCCAACTGTGTACTAAGTCATCCAACTGTGTACTAAGTCATCCAACTGTGTACTGCGTCATCCAACTGTGTACTGCGTCATCCAACTGTGTACTGCGTCATCCATTTCGTGCGATATGTTATGTATTTGTTGTGCTTTAGATCCGGGAGTTCATCTTTCAGTATTCTAATTCCTAATTCTATGGTCTCACCAAGAAAAACATAAAGAATAGGCCTATAGAAAATGCAGCATGTGAGATTAATTTAGCAAATCTGTGGTAGTGCTCAAAGCATGCCATTCCATAAGAGTAGCATTTCTTTTGCAATCATGTTATGAAGCAACGAGTCCAATCAGTCATCCATGACAAAAACAAACAACAGAGTAGGCTATTAAGTCTTCATTTTTGGCTTATACTCAGGTAAAACAATTAGACTAATGTATATTTCCATATTTCCTAATCTTATTCTTGAAGATCAAGGGATATTTAATTAATTGGAATGACTGGAAATCTGACAGACTTTGGTTTTTAATGTAAATATATAACCTAATCGTTTTATTATCTGCAGTGAAGTAGAAAGCAAGGGGTTAGAATCCTACATAACCCATAAAGTAAAATATAACATCCATTTACGGCCAGCTATGTAAATTCTAACATTAATTTATCTTGCAATAGATTGTTCAATTGTTAACATACATTTTTGTCTTCTGCTAATTCCTCTTAAGGGGAAAGTAATCTGAAAGTAATAATATTACATTACTGAGTTTGGGTAATCCAGAAGTTACGTTACTGATTCCAATTTTGGACAGGTAACAAGTAACTGTAAAGGAATACATTTAGAAAGTAACTTACCCAACCCAACCCTGCACACACACACACACACACACACACACACACACACACACACACACACACACACACACACACACACACACACACACACACACACACACACACACACACACACACACACACACACATACGCACGCACGCACGCACGCACACACACACACACACACACGCACACACGCACACACACACACGCACACACACACACGCACACACACACACACTAATTGCTGTAAGTGAGTGAGTGTTTGGAGCGGGTGGACAGGTCTGGCTGAGTGGACGGTTTCACGCGTTCATGCACTGCTGCTGCTGCAGCATAATGAGGTGTGACGCATCAGACTAAGTGGCTAATGGGGTGTGAAGTCATTAGAACAGTGCCTCTATCCCTCCCTCTATCTCTTTATCGCTATCGCTCTCTCTCTATACAACTCTCTCTCATTTAACTCTCTCCATCCCGCCTCCCCCTCTTTTTCTCCTCCACCATTTTACTCACTTTCCCTCCTTCTCCTCCCTTTGCCCTATCCTCCACTCTCTTTCACTTCTTATCCTCTCTACTCCTCTTTCAGCCCTTTTCTCACACTTCTTCTTTTCTATAACCCTTCAATATCACCTCCATTTTTCTCTTCCCCCCTCTCTTCCCTGGCCAAATCTCTCTGGGGCTATGAGTTGTGTGGTGAGTTCCTCTGTGTGGTCTGACAGAGAGCCAATAGCTCTTTTACTAGCTCAATTAATGCACATATTGTGGATTGCACCTCAGCCCTCAGAACAATGGTGTGGAGGATGGACATAGAACATCCGTTGGGTTAAATCTGAACAGTCCCATACCAGTGTTTACATGTGTGTCAACTATTTTGAGGGGATTCCTGCTGTCATTAAATGAGAGGCGTGTGAGTGAGGGGTGAGTGACGGGTATTAATGTGTCTGACCCTCTTGTCTCACCACGCCCACTCATTCACGCACGCACGCACGCACACACACACACACACACACACACACACACACACACACACACACACACACACACACACACACACACACACACACACACACACACACACACACACACACACACACACACACACACACACACACACACACACACACACACACACACACACACACACATACACACACACTTGATCAGACACGCTTGTAAACAGCTTTAAGAACAGAGATCACATTTTAAAGATGGGATATTGCGAAAGCAGATCTCTCCCTCCCTCTGTCACTCCTTTTCTCTCTCCTTTCTTCTTTTTTTCCATCTTCTGTTCTCTGAACCAGGGCAGGACTCAGTAAGGCACAGACCAGTCATCACTTTGTGTCCTCTGACCCACTGTGTGCTGCACACCAAAGTTAGTGTGAAATTACTAAGACCAAGACTGCTGTCCTGCAACAGGTGGACTTTAATAAGGCTTGGTACATGTTATTCTGTATGGGTTAGCCACAAAAATAACAATTCAAGATATTATTTTAATAAATATTTAAGCAATAAGGCCCAAGGAGGTGTGGTTACATCGTGACTATGAACAGCCCTTAGCCGTGGTATATTGGCCATATACCACAAACCCTCGAGGTGCCTTATTGATTAATTATAAACCGGTTACCAATGTAATTAGACCAGTAAATAGTCCTTTTTTTGTCATACCCATATACCACAGCTTTCAGACAATCAGCTTTCAGGGCTCGAACCACCCGGTTTATAATTAATCAATAAGGCCCGAGGGGGTGTGGTATATTGGCAATATACCACAGCTAAGGGTTGTTCTTATGCATGACGCAACACCGCAACAACGCCTGGATACAGCCCTTAGCCGTGGTATATTGGCAATATACCACAAACCCCTGAAGTGCCTTATTGCTATTATAAACTAGTTACCAATGTAATTAGAGCAGTAAAAACAAATGTTTTGTCATACCAGTGGTATACGGTCTGATACAGCACAGCTTTCAGCCAATCAGCATTCAGGGCTGGACCCACCCAGTTTATAATATGTTTTATACCACGGCATTGTTCAATACTTGTTTCTTGTTTCTAATTGGCATGAAGGGCATTTTAGAGCATGCATTATTTCCCTATATTTGCATGGTATAATTGAATGGCTACATCTTCTATGTTTGAGCTGCTATAAAAGCAAAAGTCGAATTGAAAGCATTATTGGCATTGTTGAATTCGATGTTCATAATGGCAAGCAGGGACTGATGGTTTGGTTAGCTAAACTAGCAAGTCTGTTTGGTTACCACGGTAACTACTGTAGCACTCTAGTAAACCTGGCAGCTACTTCAGTGGATGTTGAACACATTTCTAGCTGCAAATTAACACATTTCTAGCTGCAAACGTGTTAAATTACAGCCATGATATAAAAGGGACAATCAACTCAGGGCTCTATGTGTTCTCTGGAAAATAATGCAACTCTGTGGAAGGTCAGTTTCACTCCGCTAACACGTTGTGGAGCACATCTTCCACGTCATTCACTATTTTACATAGAACGCCTAGCCCTGAGTTGATTATCCTTTACATATCAACATGTAAATATTAAGTCATAAGTAAATAAGTAAATTCATTTGATTTAAATTACTTGTGTCATTTTACTCTGGAAACTGACATTTGAGCCTAAGTTTATATCATGGATCATAATGTGTTATGTAATATTTTGACAAACGACACTGAATTATAGCAAATGTTTGTGACATTTTTCACTAATACCACAATAAACGTTATTGGATTACTAGAAAGCTTGTTGTATTACAACATAATACCCCCTGATTATTGAATAAAAATACTATTCTAAGAAAATCTGATACTCAGAAATGTGAAAATCTCATTAGGAATGTATTCAAGATGCCAAATAGAACAACAAAAGCTACGACACGTGAGAAAACGAAACTTGTGTGGCTCCTTCATATCTACAGGATGAAACAAAAAGATCCACTCTGGAGCTCTACAGAATGTGTGATTGTGTGTACCACATCTGTATGCCTACACTGCACAGCTGCATCCACAACCAATCTATGAGTGGCAGGGCCTAACTGAGGTACAAGCAGAAGCTTACCCCGACCCCACAGATATTCTTTGAAAGGGAGTGGTGTTAGGGATGGGGGAGGTTGTGTGTCAGTGAGGTCTTAGGAGATGTTCTGTTCTGGGTATGGGGAAAACAGCTGTGTGAGTAAGGGAAAGGGGAAGAGGGTGGTTAAGAGGGGGTTAACATGGTATGCCCGACACACATATACATGCCCACACACACATAAACACATTAGAGGATTTGATGCTCACAGACAGCTGAGCATTCCACTGTGCACCCTCTGTGTATCCCCCCCCCCCCCCCCATAAACTCCTCAGGCACCAGTGACAAGGGGCAGGGGCAAGGGAGCAGGATGCGACTAGTTGGGGGGGGCTGTGAGAGGGGGACAGGATCCAGCTGAACATAGAGGGGTAGATGGAGAAGGAGAGGAGAGCACTCACAGATGGTCCAGACAGAACGATAGCACCAGGAGAGGGGACTCGACCCTCACCCTGTCCACAGAGAGCCTGCCGAAGGTGGGCAGAGCCTGGATATAATGCTAGTCGCCGGCTAAAGGCAGAGATAGGCTACATTGGTTTACAACAAAAGTGGCATTATAAAGAGCTTCTCAATGTGGTTCCGATAAATGTGTTTTGCAAGCAAATTCAGAGAATACCTTTGCATACGTTTATACTGTAGTTCTCAATGACAGACACGATGCTTGTACCTCTCAATACCATTATCAGTGAGGAATATACAGAGCTGTATCACACATGCAGTTTAGCCACTCCAGAGCCTGTTGAAGCCTGTCCTCCTCAGGTTTCTGTTTCCTTTCTGTGTGTCTCAAGCCTGCAGCATTGGTGTGGTACGCTACATACCCCTGTGTAATTTCATTAACCTTTAGACAGCTAAGTGTGCATGTTCAGATCCTCCCAGTGGACCCAGAACACCGAGTCCTCCCACACATCTGCTGAGGGTTACAGCCCTGTGCTGTGTAAACGTTTACCTGCGTTATGTGTGTGTGTGTATGGGGGGGGGGGGGGGGGGTATCTGTGTGTGTGTGTGTGTAAAAGAGAGAGAAAGAGACACAGAGAGACAGACAAAGAGAGAGACAGAGAGAGAGAGAATGTACCTGCTGGGACAGCTCTGTCCTTGCTCCGGCAGCACATAAACACATATAGCCACAGGATAAATATGGGGGGGGGGGGGGGGGTAGAGGAGGTTTTGTATCATCTTGAGATGCCCATTGCCTCACGTCTGTGTGCATCACTTCACTTGACCTTATTACTCTACAAACTAACATCTCCAGACAGCAGATCTGTCTCTAGCCTTGGGAACCCTCCCTATCAGTATATCTCACAGGGAGGTGTATGTGTGTGTATGCATGTGCTTGTGTGAGGTGTGGGGAGACTAGGAACACAGTGAAACACCATATCCCCCTGGTATGGGCCCAGGCTGCCCCTAGGCACTGATCCAGGTTAACTTTCACATTCTATCATATAACAGTGAGGTCAGGCAGTGAGATAGTAAAATCTGATCCTGAACCAGTGCATAGCGATAGCCTCTCCCTGGAGCCTCTCTCCTCCCCTCCGAGAGATAACGCTGACAGGCTGGGAGTTGGAGCACTCAGAGTTTGACGGGTCTGGTTGGAGGTATCGACATTTTAATGCTGCTGACTACTCTTAAGATCTCCCCACTGCCCCCCATAGATCCCAGGGTAGTTGTTTTTTAGGTTATAGCTCACCCCATAGACATACCCTCCTCACCCACTATGGTTAACCCATAATAACAAGTAGAAGGGGTCAGACATGGGAACGTATGAACTAGCATTGCCTCTTCACAGAGAGCCTATTGATTACAGCTAGCAGGCAAATCCCCAATCAAGTCCTGGTATGCAAAATATTCCTCTTAGAAGTACATGTCTCAGAAAATCTATATCCTAAAATCCCCAAAAGTTAAGTGTGTCCTATATTAAGCCAATTAGCATTCGAGTCTCAAGTTGTTCATTTGGAGAGGCTGTCACGTTCGTCATAATGATTGGACCAAGATGCAGCATGGTATGTTCCCATCCTTTTATTTAGGAAGAGAAAACTCAAAGAACAAAAACAATTAAGCGAACAAAACGAAACGTGAAGCTAATATAATGCTCACAGGCAACTATACATAGTCAAGATCCCACAAAGCACAATGGGGAAATGGCTACCTAAATATGATCCCCAATCAGAGACAACAATAAACAGCTGCCTCTGATTGGGAACCATACCAGGCCAACATAGAAATATAATTCACCTACATAACCCACCCTTAATCACACCCCGACCTAACCAACATAGAGAATAAAAAGCTCTCTATGGTCAGGGCGTGACAGAGGCATGCTTCTCAATTGGCTGTGTATGTACAGTGAATGTGTTCAAGCATGTAAGGGCAGGATTGTCATGCATGTATGTCAGTGTGTGTCGTTGGAAACGAATCAGAACAATAAATCAGCTAATGCTAAATGAAACAGTCATATAGAAAGGGAAATCACCTCTGAGCAGGTTATTCTCTGCATTGAAGTCCAACTCCACAGACAAACTCACACCTTGCTCATTTGGTGGTGGCTCATTTTCACTGCCATCAGCGCCTTCAGTGAGACATTTGATAATGACACACACTTCTTAATCATCAGGTCGTCATGCGGATTCCGGTAAGAACAAAAATTGTTCATTATTTATAGTCTCTACAAAACCCTGAATTTCCATAATGTTTACCACAGAACTCTCCCTTCTCTCTCTTATAATTTTTGTAGGTCACTTGCTCACACCCTCCCACATCCTCTCAACCCCATACTCTGCTCGAGTCCCCTCTCTAATCTAGGCTTCAGTCTTACCCCCAAAAAGTGAAAGAAAGAACTGTGTAGATTAAAAGTTATACAAAGTTACAATACAAATAGCAGGAAACTGATATTTATTTATTTTAACTAGGCAAGTCAGTTAAAAGTAAATTCCTACTTACAATGACAGCCTAGGAACAGTGGGTTAACTGCCTTGTTTAGGTGCAGAACAACAGATTATTACCTTGTCAGCTTTGGGATTCGATCTAGCAACTTTTTGGTTACTGGCCCTACACTCTAACCACTAGGCTACCTGCTGCCCCATATGAGGTCATCTCTAACATAATGTTTCTTTGAGATAGCTTTATTAAGGTTTTCAGCCTTTCTGCAGAGATCCGGAGGTTCTAAGACAAGGGCTGAGCCGTGTTTCAATATTTTACTTCACAAGTTTAGATAATGTTTCCTTTTTTCAGACATACAGCTGTGGAATTCTTATAAGCCAACCCCATATGTGCCTGGAAACCTGACATAAGCACAAAAATGTAAGTGCAAAACAAAACAAATTAGCATTTCCAGCTCAGTGCACTGCAGTCCATTGGGTAAATCCTACTCGGTTGGCTTACATGTCATGTTTCACTATCGTTTTTTAGGCATGTTGAGTGACAGAGCATGGTCTGTGGTGTGGTCTTTGAGTACCTCCAAAGTACATACAGTCCTATAAATAGTGACATTCATGTTATCTTAAAGTTCTCTGGGTCTCTGGACTCTTGCACAGTGTCCAGTCTGTGAGTCATCATAGTAAACATAGTATAAAGTCTATTGATATAAAGGTTGCATTGCTGAATAGTGATGCAAGACTGAGCCACACTATGTGAAGGATGTCAGAGAGTTTTTCTTCTCCCTAACCACTGACTCACCCTAACCTCTAACCCTTCTGGCCAGAGTACTTGACCTCCCCTTACTGGGGGCAGCATGCATCTCAGATCTGAATACATCTGAGGGACAGACTGTATAGTGAAACAAAATGACAGACACTTGAGCACTGCCTTGTCTCCTTGAACGCTGCCTTGTTCGATTACTGTTAGATATTACTGCACGATCGGAACTAGAAGCGCAAGCATTTTGCTACACTCGCAATAACATCTGCTAACCATGTGTATGTGACCAATACAGTTTGATTGGATTTGATTTGATTTCTTTGCTGCTCATTCTTTCAAATGCTATGTAGGTATTCTATGTTTGCCCTCTTGAATACATATTCATTTTGACATGCAGAGCAGGGACGATATCGGATAGATTATTTATGCATCAAAAAGAGAGAGAAAAAAACCCCAATGAGATTCTAATGGAATTCCTCATCACTCCAAGTGGATTTCGTAGCTTTCCCAATGCCTCTAACAGCATCCAGGAAAATGGAATGCACATTTAATTTGCTGCCGGCGCAGGAGTGATCCATGTGTAATTAGATCAATATTCACATTTGACTATTTAGCTTTTAATATGAAAAGATTAGAGGTGCCCCCAGAAGGATTAGGCGTTCATTGAAGGACTGGTGGTATGTGGCCACTACCCCTGAAAGGATTAAAGAAACTAATTAAGCACAATTTGCATCTTGAGCTAATTGGGTGTACACACTTAGAGAGAGAAGGAGGGATCAGGAGGTTCAAGGGGTTTTCTCTCCAATCAGATTTATCCCACTCTCCCAGCACTCTGACAGAACACATTGGAAGCCATTTGCATATTCTGGTTTTAATTTGCCAGAAAGATGCTTTCTATTAGCATGGCAAATGGCATCCAGTGGAGAGAGAGGATTTGATAGAGAAAACGAAGCAGAGGAGAGAAAAGAAGAGAAGAAGAGATGGGGTAAGCAGAGGAATAAAAATAAATAAAGCACATGAAAGGAAAGAGCAGATCGGGATATGGAAGAGAATATGGGAGGATGAGCGGGGCCGGTGTGGAACCCTGTCTGGTCATCTGTAAACAGACACTGCTGTGGACCAGGTGTGTGACCATATGTACAACACTGCTGTGGTGCACCCTGATACGGAAAGAGGAGGCCGCACCGTGGCCGCGCCAACCAGCCAAGCGACAGTAACAATAGAGTAAGACATCAGAACAATAAGGTGCTGGTGCCAAAAACAGGTAGCAATTACCGATACACATATTATAGGCCTTATGGACTCCCTCTATTCAGTACCGTAATGTTTCTATCCCATATTGTAATGTTCACGTCAGACACATAGCAGCTGCTACATGGGCTGTTTGGAAAGATGTGTCGATCAGTGGAGGCTGGTGGCAGGAACACTAGGAGGATGGGCTCATAGTAATGGCTGGAATGGAGTTCATGTAGCTGTATCAAACACATCAAACATATGGAAACCACATGTTTGACTCCGTTCCATTCATTCCATTCCAGCCATTACAATGAGCCAGTCCTCCTATAGCTCCTCCTCCCACCAGCCTCTACTGGTCTCGATGCATCTGTCTGTCTCTCTCTGTCTCTTCAGTCATAGCTACAACCTCTAACCCAGAGCAGCAGCAGGGATAGTGAATGAGCTACTTTAGTAATAACCATTAGACCAATGGTTCTCCATTCTATTACATGCCATTCCAGTGACGATCATGGTCATAACAGCTTGAGTGAAATTCACCTGCCATGACAGTCTAACGGCAGCACATTATGTCAGAAAGGGGGAAGCTTCATGCTCCACGGTCCATGGGACTGCAACGATGGGGTCAATTCCTCAACCTCTAATGGATCTCTATGGGTCACGTGAGAGCAGAGTGCTATGGAACACTCGTTACTGCAGATAGACCCAGGAAATGATTATCAGGAGGTCAATTTATGCGAGGGAGAGTTGAGATGACAGAGTGAGGGGTCAAAGCCTCGTCCATATCTCTGGGCATTAAAGATTGACATGCAGTGATCGCCGAAGGCCTCGGCAGTCTGTCCTCGACACACACACATACGTTTCCACATTTAAATATCTGACAGATGATGAAAGTGCAGCCATTAAAATGTCTGCCGCATGTTTCAGGAATGAAATGGGGGGGAGATAAAAGAATTCCCCGGGGTAATCAATGGGCCTATGAATTAGCCCCGGGTTTAAGATGGTGGAGGGGGGAGGAGGAGAGGGGGGTAATGTTTAACATTGTCCGTTGTTCGTTTGCACTGAAAACATCCACTTGGAGAGGAAGCCGAAGTAGTTGGTTTATGTCCTCCATCTTCTGCTTGAGCAGCCGAGATAGGAAAAGAGTGTTTAACTAACCTGTAAACTGGGTTTTAGAGAAGCCCCTGCCATTTTCTTTACGTGGCGTAGCATAGTTAGCCATATAAAAACACAGTCGATCAGATGCTCCCAAGCCTGTTCAACCTCTGGTAAGTAAATAAAGATATGATACGATACTCTCTGCCACTCACACATCGACACACACCGCCCACGTCCCTGTATTCTCCAGCTGAGAGATTAAACTGCCAGTCGTTTGACGCTAGGCTGAAAATGAGTCTGTCACACGAACAAGGCCAAGGCACTCAGGCAGGAGATGTCAGCTGAAGGGCCAATGAAGTCACTCATGGAGAAAAAGAGAAGAGAGAGGGAGATGATGGGGTGAGGAAAACACACACACGGTGAGAGATAATGAGAAAGATGGAGAGATACGAAGAGAAAGGGAGAGACAGGGACAAAAACTGGGACTGATACAGAAACAGAGACAGGACAGGCAGAGATTATAAACAGCAACATTGAAGTGTAAATGCAGTGCTCCCGAGCACCAAAGATGTGGCTGTACAGTATTGTCTGCTCTAGTCCAAAGTCGCTGGTACAAAGCCAGGTTTGACCTGCCATTCTGGGGACATAAAGCCCTCACTTGAGATTCAGAGAGCTGGGCTGATGCTATCACCCAGGTTCATTATCTCAACGTCAAGGTCAGGCTAACAGATGAGGAAGCTAGCTACTTCACCTGATTTCAGCAGGCTCGAACTCTTCCAAAAGTCCCTTTCAGAATACAACCTCAATTAAAGGACATAACCACAGATGTGCTAAGAAATATCTGTGTTTCACGTTACAAATGTGTTATTTCTGTATTACCTCCTAAGGGATGTTCATTAATGGGTAAATGTTTGATATTATCAACCCAACACTCATTATGTAAAAGTAGTACTGTCACTACAGTAACCAGTGTTGTTTGAATGAGTGTGAATCCCTTTAATGGATTTATCTATTCTTTCCTACGACTCATGGAACCACCACTTGTGTATAAGCAAGCTGGGCACAGGACATTAAATGTTTGCATCTGAGCTCCTAGAGTGTGCGGCTCTCCTTTGTTTTCAAGGCACAGGACAGTGACACACTTATTTGGAGACTTTTCTTAGGTGAATCCTAACAGGTTTTCTTAGAAAACAGTGGGCGATTTTGCCTGTGACTTATCAGCCCCTCCATTCCGCCTCAAGCAAGGCTGGATGAGTGTGAAGGGATGGGTAGACCAATTGAAGAGCAAGATATATTAAGATCCACACCACTGTATCAAACCATTTACTGTATACATCAGGGAATGAGGGAAGGTTCTATGACACAATCTTGGTGAAATGAATGATGGTACTCTAAGATCTCTCAACACACACACACACACGCACGCACGCACGCACGCACGCACGCACGCACACACACACACACACACACACACACACACACACACACACACACACACACACACACACACACACACACACACACACACACACATACACACACACACACACACACACATACACACACACACACTGCTCTGTGTTCAATAGGCTCTCAGTCACCAAGGCTACCCTTAGCGCAGAGCATCACACACCATCCATTACTTTTAAGGGCTCATTCGCTACAATTTCCTCAGCTTGTTTTCACTATGTACAGTGAGAGAGAGAGTGTGTGTGTGTGCATGTGTGTGTGTGTGTGTTTGACTCATTGTCTACATGTATTGCAGAGGGATTAGAGGGAAGAAGGATGTCACTTGGGGAAACCATAACGTTTTATCAACAGCGGCAAAATCAAAGTGTTAAATTTGTCCATTTTAGAGTTTATGAATGATGACAAATACATACTTTAGCTCGAGGATTTTGGCTGTCTGGAATACAGTATTACAAAGGTCCCTTGGTAGAGGTTCCTATCTTGGTATGATGACACATGGTATGGAGAGAAAGAGGTACACTGTTAGTAATGGGGGAAATATGGCTATGACATCAGGAGGAGACAGCCCCTGCTGTTTGAATTGTAATAGAGAATACTCTTGTCTGGATTAGAATTTCTGTTTTGGCGGTAGGAGGGGGAGGGAGTGGGCGTATGGGGGTGGACACAAGGAAAAGTCTGGCGTGCGTCATATTTGGAAAATGTACACCACAATCCCTTACTATCTATTAGCACCATCGCTTAACTTAGACACACTTCCATCAGATAACACTGGCTGCAAGTCTCCTTTCAAACCAGGCGTGATATCATACCACCACCAGTATGAATATATGCATTGTGCTCAGTTAAAATAGACCCTTAACGGCCATTCAGTACGGATAGATTTGCTTAAATGGAGTTTGTGTTCAAAATGGCTGTCTCGGAGGCAGAAGCAGAGAAAGTGGAATCGACATCTACTGTTTACCACAGGGAATAATGTAGTAGATTCAAATTGAGATTTGCTTATGGGGTGTTCATGTGGACAGCCTGCTGGGAGGAACAGATCATTTAGTTATTTAGAAAAACATGATTTCGAGCCAGTTGATTTAAATAAGTTGCACTCTACTTAACTTTAAGAGGAAAGAGAGCGCAGAGAGGTTAGTACATGGGCTGACTTGACTGTTGTTTGCAGGAAGAAATGGCCTCATTTTCTACCCACAACGGTTCTCTTATATCTCCTAAATCTCCTATAATAAATGCGAGACACAACTTCAACATTAGAAACAGTGATTTAGTTTGATTGACCAAAGTGAGGGCAAAATGAATGTTATTCCATGCAGCAATTGCCATAGATGCATGATAACCAAAGTGTGGAAAATATTGGTCACTTCTAAGCAACAGCCACATGCACCGTAGCTTACACTTGATATATTTGCGGGGAAAATAAGCCTTTAAAAGCCAATAAACATGTTAGTGATGCTTCGTTGAAGGTACTTATGCCACAGAGGGAGGTCTCACTATCTATCAGAATTAAACTCACTAGCATGGAGGGAAACAGTAACTACTTGGTTCTCCCACAGGGAAGCACACATACACGAGAATGCACACACACATACACAAACACACCATACGCACACACACATATGCGCATATGCACACAAATAAGCGTACAAGCATGCACCTTCACACACACATGCACGTACGCACACACACAGTATACACCTGCTATGTCTTGGCCCTGGTTCAATTGCTGGTCATAGAAAGTGCCATCTATATATTGGACTTACACTCTCCTGGCCTGGCCAATACATCCACCCCAGTATTTCCTGAGACTCTGAGGGCAACACCAGTTGGCGTCACTGAGCTCCTGACCCACATACAGTAGGAGACATTAACCAACAGACCATCACACGCCAGAGACCCCACCACCGCCACACTCTCTCTGTGTGCCTCAGTGTGTGTGCACCACAGTCTGTGGTGCTCTGTGAGTCTAGTGCAGTATCTTATGAGAGATAGAGTTAGTCTGAATTGGTTATACAGTAGCAATACCTGAATTTACAGGAACTATGCCACCGAAGGTGAGCTCACACTCCAAAATGACGAAGTGGGACAAATCATTGACATAAAAGTGTCGCCAACCAAGCCATACCTCCTGTAATTCTCCCTCTCAGTCCCTCAGCAGTGGCCCAGAAAATACCTTTTCAGCAGGAGCCAGGAGCAGTCGATCCAGAGGCCTGTCTAAACAACAGCACATAAAGGGTTAAGACTGAAGCGCCTCTCTGGGGCAGGATTGACTGAGGATGTGCGGGGGAGGGGTAGTGTGGGGTCAAAGGGTTAGGAGAGGGGCGCTGTGCGCTACAAGGCCCTCTGTCCCAGGCCAGGCTGAGAGCCTTAGCCCCTCTGCTGATAAGACTGTAATAGTCCTCCTTAGAGGAGCCAGGGCTCGGCTCCCCTTATTAGTCATTTATCACACCTGGCAGCCTCGCTGAACCATAATTACTCTTCCCTTATCCCCCCGCACTGTCATGTCCAGGAGAGAGGGAGGAAGGGAGAGGGAGAGGGAAGGAGGTGGGGGCAGAGGAGAGGGAGAGAGAGAAAATGAAAGGAGAAACAGTGTTAGGAAGTCAGGACTGAGAGAAGGGAAGAGAAGGTAGAAGAGGAAGAGAAGAAAGAAAAGAAGGAGGAGGAAGAGGACTACGAGGAGGAGAAGGAGGACGAGGAAAGGGAGGAAGAGAAAGGGCTAGAGCAGACAGGGAGAGAGAAGGACAAACTGTAAGAAAGGATAGAGGGGATGGCCAGCAAAGGTCCATTTATTGTACGACCTTCCCTGACTATCAACTGGACATAAATTAAATGAGGATTTTCAGATATTCAGAAATAGAGGAGATATATATATATACAGAGAGAGAGAGAGGGAAAGAAAGAGATGAGAAAGTAGAGAAAGAGAGATGAGGGAGAGAGAGATTTGTACATCGTTACAATGCTGTATACATACTGTACATAATATGACATTTGTAGTGTCTTTATTCTTTTGTAACTTCTGTGAGTGTAATGTTTACTGTTCATTTTTATTATTTATTTCACTTTATTATCTTATCTACTTCACTTGCTTTGGCAATGTTAACATATGTTTCCCATGCCAATAAAGCCCCTTGAATTGAATTGAATTGAATTGAGAGAGATGCAAAATGAGGGAGAGAGAGAGAGAGAGAGAGAGAGAGAGAGAGAGAGAGAGAGAGAGAGAGAGAGAGAGAGAGAGAGAGAGAGAGAGAGAGAGAGAGAGAGAGAGAGAGAGAGAGAGAGAGAGAGAGAGAGAGAGAGAGAGAGAGAGAGAGAGAGGCTAAACCACCAGCCTACCTTTAACTCAATTTAATAGCCTAAAAAGGTGTTAGGATTTAAGGAAATGTAAACTACAAACTGCCCTTTGTGCCTCAAATAGGAAACCAGTGCAAAAGGTTATGCCAACCTGCTGGCTTTGTTTGGCGAGATGGGGAAAGACTTCCTAGACCAGCAGTGACATTTCACCACTAGCCACATACCATGTATTTAAGACAATAGATGATGAGGGCAGAATAATATCAAATCAGTCCCATATTGCTTCATAATGGCAATGATTACTCTGTTCCGTACTCTAGTCAAAATGAGCACAATTAAACTCTCCACACCCTCTATTCTGGCCTAAACTCATTGCCTGCCTGCTGTTCTGTCAAGTTTCCCTCCTGGTTGTTATGATTGTTTGCCATGCCAACATTTCTCTAGTGAATTCTGGGGCCTTTTCCTGGATTTTTTTTAATGCCACGACCTGGTAAGCACATACAGATGTGGAACACATGGTTTTAATCTCAGGTCCATGTTGTGTTCACTACCAGAACAACACCTAACCCTTATCGGTCAAAACCAGGTCTGACAGACGGATGATTGGCATGGTACAAGCACAGGGGTTTCACCTGATAGAAATATATAAACGCAGACAGACAGACAGACAGACAGACAGACAGACAGACAGACAGACAGACAGACAGACAGACAGACAGACAGACAGACAGACAGACAGACAGACAGACAGACAGACAGACAGACAGACAGACAGACAGACAGACAGACAGACAGACAGACAGACAGACAGACAGACAGACTGACTGACTGACTGACTGACTGACTGACTGACTGACTGACTGACTGACTGACTGACTGACTGACTGACTGACTGACTGACTGACTGACTGACTGACTGACTGACTGACTCTCTCTCACACACACACACACACACACACACACACACACACACACACACACACACACACACACACACACACACACACACACACACACACACACACACACACACACACACACACACACATACACATGTTGTGTCTGTGTTTGTATCAAGCATCAGTTGTATCCTTTGTTCTGACAGTGCTAGCATATTCCCATATCATTCTTGACCCCATTGGTCTGGAGGGCCAGCCACGCTCCTACCCAGGCCCCCCTCTCCTCTCCTGGGCCGTGCCTGTCCTGGAGCTGCTGAAGCGGCTGCTATGCTTTGTTGCTTTCTCACAGATGGGGAAAACACCAGGGCCCAGACAGCCAGCTCCAGATGTGTAGAGAGGGAGGAGGGATGGGAGGTGGAGAGGGAGGAGAGGGGGGAAAGAGGGAAGAGAAATGGAATCGCATTAATTTTGCTGTCATTAACAAACCTGGCAGATGTGTGAGCCCCACAGGAAAAGACAGCTGGCTTTAGAAAGGGTGTAAAACATCCCTCCCTCTCTTTCTCTCTCTCCCTCAATCTCTCTTTCCCTCAACAGGCACGTAAGGTGGGAGAGTGAGGAGAGGAGGCTCTTGGCTTTTTAAAGTCTGTATTGCTACGCTCCTCCATTTTAACAGGGATTTTATGGAGCAGCTTCCTTAATAGCCACTCACTTATAAAACAAAGCTGTAATGACATGCAAATGAGTCACGGGGAAACGCTGTAAAGAAGATGTGATGTATGGGTCGTCTGTGCACCGTACACTGGGCCTAGCACTACCTGAGCTGTACAAACTCTATCTCACGCACACACACACTGTGTTCATGCCAGATCTGAATCAAAGCTTGGAAAGTGAGAGCAACCTAATAACAGGCCTGGTCTGAGCGAACAATAAGAGTCACCCCACACACAAAAAAAGAGTGACCCCACACACACACACACCTCCCCTTGAGTCCCTCTATACACACACACACACGCACGCACGCACGCACGCACGCACGCACGCACGCACACACACACACACACACACACACACACACACACACACACACACACACACACACACACACCTGCCTGTGTGTCTCCTCCAAGACAAAACATCTCTGTCACACAAACAAAAGATAACTAATTAAAGCCTGCCAGGGACTGTCAATAGTCTGCCCCTCAACAAGATTCACACACCCACACACTCTCTTTCTCTCTCGCTCTGTCTATCTCTTCCTCTACTCATTGTATCTCTTCTTCTCTCCCCCAGTATTGCTCTCTCCCTCACGTCATTCCTCCATTCCGTACACCTCAGGAAACAGATAAACCCCTGAACGCTGCGGGAGGAAATTGAAAACCCAAGCAATCTAAGGCAATAATGAGGACCTGAGCATGTAAAGCCATGTTTTCTGAGAGTCTTTAAAAGAAACAATGAATGGCCTATGAATAGGGAGGTATCTTTGTCTTGTCATAAATCACCCTCTATATCATTAACCATGTAACTCAAATCAAATCAAATCAAATGTTATTTGTCACATACACATGGTTAGCAGATGTTAATGCGAGTGTAGCGAAATGCTTGTGCTTTTAGTTCCGACCGTGCAGTACTATCTAACCATTTCACAACTACCTTATACACACAAGTGTAAAGGAATGCATAAGAATATGTACATAAAAATATATCGATGAGCGATGGACGAACGGCATAGGCAAGATGCAGTAGATGGTATAGAGTACAGTATATACATATGAGATGAGTAATGTAGGATATGTAAACATTATATGAAGTGGCACTGTTTAAAGTGGCTAGTGATGCATTTATTACATCCAATTTTCTATTATTAAAGTGGCTAGAGATGAGTCCGTATGTTGGCAGCAGCCACTCAATGTTAGTGATGGCTGTTTAACAGTCTGATGGCCTTGAGATAGAAGCTGTTTTTCAGTCTCTCGGTCCCCGCTTGATGCACCTGTACTGACCTCGCCTTTTGGATGATAGCGGGGTGAACAGAGTGGCTCGGGTGGTTGTTATCCTTGATGATCTTTTTGGCCTTCCTGTGACATTGGGTGGTGTAGGTGTCCTGGAAGGCAGGTAGTTTGCCCGCGGTGATGTGTTGTGCAGACCTCACTACCCTCTGGAGAGCCTTACGGTTGTGGGCGGAGCAGTTGCCGTACCAGGCGGTGATACAGCCCGACAGGATGCTCTCGATTGTGCATCTGTAAAAGTTTGTGAGTGTTTTTGGTGACAAGCCACATTTCTTCAGCCTCCTGAGGTTGAAGAGGCGCTGCTGCCCTTCTTCACTACGCTGTCTGTCTGTGTGGGTGGACCAATTCAGTTTGTCCGTGATGTGTACGCAGAAGAACTTAAAACTTTCCACCTTCTCCACGACTGTCCCGTCGATGTGGATAGGGGGCTGCTCCCTTTGCTTTCCTGAAGTCCATGATCATCTCCTTTGTTTTGTTGGCATTGAGTGTGAGGTTATTTTCCTGACACCACACTCCGAGGGCCCTCATCTCCTCCCTGTAGGCCGTCTCATCGTTGTTGGTAATCAAGCCTACCACTGTAGTGTCGTCTGCAAACTTGATGATTGAGTTGGAGGCGTGCATGGCTATACAGTCATGTGTGAACAGGGAGTACAGGAGAGGGCTGAGAACACACCCTTGTGGGGCCCCAGTGTTGAGGATCAGCGGGGTGGAGATGTTGTATCCTACCCTCACCACCTGGGGGGCGGCCCATCAAGAAGTCCAGGACCCAGTTGCACAGGGCGGGGTCGAGACCCAGGGTTGTAGGTAATGATGTAGGTAATGATTGTAGGTAATGTCAGGTAGGTAATGGTTGTAATGGTAATGGTTGTACTGAAAGAAGCAGGGGTCTTTCTTCTGACAATCCCAATGGTGTCCATGCACACCGGTTTAGCACTCAGTAAAGAAGAATATACATTATTTGTATATGTAAATATAAACATATATACAAAGTACATGGTAATTTAGTAAATTATACGTTATCAAGGATGACATAATGTGATTGTTGATGATTGGTTGGCCTTGTTGATAGACTGAGGCAAAGTCAACACACACACACACACACACACACACACACACACACACACACACACACACACACACACACACACACACACACACACACACACACACACACACACACACACACACACATGAATGCTCCCTTAGACAGTTTGGCCTTAAAGTCACTCAAAGCTCAGGATCCTATACTAGCAACTGACAACAAGGAGGAAACATAAAGAGGACTCCTCTCTTTCTGAATGGTCTGTTTGTTATCTAAAAGTCACAGTATACTGCTTGCTCCCTACAATAATAGGCTAGGCTAGGTGTCGCTGTGTGTTCGTGTGTTGGTTGGTGTGTGTGTGTGTGTGTTCGTGTGAGTGCGTGTGCTTGGGTGTAGGTGTGTGTTGCACAAGATTAGCTCCTGTCTTTCTATCAAGCTCCTTGCAGGTGTTCCTGTCTTGAAGTATGGTATGACCTCAAAATGGTGCTGTTTGCATGTGGTCAAGATTGTATCAAAATCACTCCACACATCAAATAAAAACACTTAATGATGTGTAGTCAGTGGTTTAATCCCCCCTGGTGCTTCACTATGGACTGTGCTGGAGTTGGCTTGATTCATAAATGTTACACTAGATCAGACAACTCATTTCAGATTGCAGGTCAAAGTAAATTGTTGTCACAGCACTCACAGCACTCACAGCACTCACAGCACTCACAGCACGCCTACGAGACTTCTGAGAAAGTACTTCTAAATGTTCATCAAGAATAGTTTGACTGTTTTGGGTACAGCATTTTTATTTCACCTTTATTTAACCAGGTAGGCCAGTTGAGAACAAGTTCCCATTTACAACTGCGACCTGGCCAAGATAAGGCAAAGCAGTGCGACACAAACAACAACACAGAGTTACACTTGGGATAAACAAACGTACAGTCAATAACACAATAGAAAAATCTATATACAGTGTGTGCTAATGTAATACGATTGGGGAGGTAAGGCAATAAATAGGCCATAGTGGCGAAATAATTACAATTTACCATTAACACTGGAGTGATAGATATGCAGATGATAATGTGCAAGTAGAGATCCTGGGGTGCAAAAGAGCAAAAATAAATAACAATATGGGGATGAGGTAGTTGGGTGGGCTATTTGCAGATGGACTGTGGTGCAGTGATCGGTGCAGTTGCAGTGATCGGTAAGCTGCTTTGAGAGCCGATGCTTAAAGTTAGTGAGGGAGATATGACTCCAGCTTCAGTGATTTTTGCAATTCATTCCAGTCATTTGCAGCAGAGAACTGGAAGGAAAAGCGGCCAAAGGAGGAGTTGGCTTTGGGGATGACCAGTGAAATATACCCGCTGGAGCGTGTGCTACGGGTGGGTGTTGCTATGGTGACCAGTGATCTTTCATCATGCTATACTTTCAAGAGATAGAACCTACACAAACCCTATTCTGGTAGACTTTACTAGACCATACGCACTTTTTGCCATTACATGCAGAGGATAAAATGTCTCCATAAATTAATCAAAATGATCTCAGAGAAAAAGGAATCAGAAAATGTTAGTATCCAGCCATGAGTTAAATCAAGCCATCAGGTATAGTATAACATGTTCGTCTGCACAGTAATTATGTCCAACAAGCCAGTTCAACCCTTCAAACACAGCCACAAGCATCCCTAATGACCACCAAGCACTGTCCAACAACAACAACTGTCTGTCCAGCCACACCACTTCTCTACAAAGGAAAACAAAACTAAACAATGAGAATGGCTGGTCGGTGCCTGCACGGCTAACGGCTAATATCCTTTTAAACTCTAGTCTTGGTGAGGGACTGAGTGGGTTGAATGATAGGGTGCGTGGGTAATGTATTTATAGGGCACGGTGGAGCAGTAGACCCTCTCTTCATTATGATAAGGAGGATATCTGATGGCAGGCTCCATGGCTCCGTTGCCGTTTGGTGTGCCGGGCCCGGCTAGCTCAATGGTAGAGGGAAGCATGGACAAGAAGGGTTCTATGAGACCTAGTCTATGAGGACAGGTTATTTAAGGTAAGGCTTTATCCACCTTTACTAAATACCTCACCACTCCTTCGTTACTGACTTCGGGAGTCAAATTGTCGTTGTTTCATGCAAGAGACTGACACCTCGCTATAGCCACAGGAGAATGGACTTTCGCCCGATTTGTGAGATAACTCAATCAAATGACTGAAAAATATGCGGTGGATTTAAAATGTGTCATATTTAGATAATATAAGTTGTATCCATTTTCATACGAAAGCTTGGAGAACCCTATACTCTCCTTCTCCCCTCTCTCTGCCTCTGAGTTGGTTCAGTCCCAGTGGAAGTGTGCTGCGTCTGCCTGTCTCAAGCTGCCGTGGCATCTGCAACCTGACTCCAATTAGGGGAACCAACCGCAGGGAGGAATACCCACCACCGGCAGTTCAAAGGTCACCTGACAGGAAGTGGGGACAAAAGGGAAGGAGACAGGCGGCAGGTTGAGCAGCCGGAGCCTCCTCGCATCACCAGAACCTGACTGGAATAATTCCTGTCTCTCTCTCTCTATCTCTCTCGATTATTTCTCCCTTTCCCTATCGTTTTCTTCTTTTCATGACTTCCTCTGAAATCTCAGGTTCCTGCACACTTATGTGAGGTGTAACTCAGCTGTTGAGAATGACAGTGGACAGGAAGGAAGAGAGAGGGAAGATAGGAGGGGAGCTAAAATTGTACTCTGAGCACCCATTTAAAGGCTCACATGAGAGCTCTAAAGCTGGGACCTGCTAGAAATATTATGCAGGAAGACAGGAGTCTCACCAACACAGACAGTTAGCAAATGGTTCTGTGAAGATATACTGTATCACTATCAGTTTAGCCCTGACAACAATAGCATACACAAGTGCTGTAAAGTCAACGAGCAATAACAAACCAATAACAAACCGTTTCAATGACTTACAGTCAAGTGATTTGGTCGTGATTTGCTTGATGACACTTGAAGCATCCAAAAGTGTCTTAATACGTATGTTGCATTGGCCACAGATTCCAGTGTAAGTCCAGAGCAGTTCAGCAGATGTTTGTAACTGTGTTGTATGGGACTCCGGAGTGATTCGTTTTTGAAGTGTGTAGTAAAAAGCTATGAGATACATAAAAAGGAGAGTGTACAATAGGCAGTCCCTAGGTAGTGATGGCCACTGTAGAGTTCACTAAGCACCGTGGGATCTCACTAAGCACCATGGGACCTCACTAAGCACCATGGGATCTCACTAAGCACGACGGGATCTCACTAAGCACCACGGGATCTCACTAAGCTCCACGGGATCTTACTAAGCACCATGGGATCTCACTAAGCACCACGGGATCTCACTAAGCACCATGGGATCTCAAAGTCTTTTTAAGAAGAATCTGGTTCTGACAAACCTCATCTGTCCAATGTTGTCTTTGGTGCGAATGTCAGTCAATTTCAGTCTAGGTTGTTATGATTTACCATTGAACATGGATGACTTTTGAAAATATGGGCTTTAAGTTAAACAGCCATTATATATAATACACTTGATTTATGATTGCCCCCCACCTTCTTGTGCTTTCAGAACCCGGCCAGAGAAATGAAAATCACACTACCAGTACCAACGGAAGATTATAGAAACTAATATCTAAGACCATATCTATAGCTAAGTTAAATCAGGAGTCTTGTGTACAACAGGTATTCCCTTCACCCTTCATCTACAATACCGTTCAGAAGTTTGGGGTCACTAAGAAATGTCCATGTTTTTGAAAGAAAAGCACATTTTTTGTCCATTAAAAGAACATCAAATTGATCAGGAATACAGTGTAGACACTGTTAATTTTGGAAATGACTATTGTAGCTGGAAACGGCTGATGTTGAATGGAATATCTACATAGGTGTACAGAGGCCCATTATCAGCAACCATCCCTCATGTATTCCAATGGCACATTGTGTTATCCAATCCAAGTTCATCATTTTAAAAGGTTAATTGATTATTAGAAAACCCTTTTGCGATTATGTTAGCACAGCTGAAAAGAAGCAATAAAATTGGCCTTCTTCAGACTAGTTGAGTATCTGGAGCATCAGCATTTGTGAGTTTGATTACAGGCTCAAAATGGTCAGAAACAAAGAACTTTCTTCTGATACTCGTCAGTCTATTCTTGTTCTGAGAAATGAAGGCTATTCCATGCGAGAAATTGCCAAGAAACTGAAGATATCATACAACGCTGTGTCCTACTCCCTTCACAGAACAGCGCAAACTGGCTCTTACCAGAATAGAAAGAGGAGTGGGAGGCCCCGGTGAACAACTGAGCAAGAGGACAAGTACATTAGAGTGTCTAGTTTGAGAAACAGACGCCTCACAAGTCCTCAACTGGCAGCTCCATTAAATAGTACCCGCAAAACACCAGTCTCAATGTCAACAGTTGTAACGGTTTCTCTCCTCCTCTTCGTCTGAGGAGGAGGAGTAGGGATCAGACCAAAATGCAGCGGGTTTTGAAAACATAATGATTTATTAAACGACGAAGACGAAAAAACACTTGGAATGATTACAAAATAACAAAACGAACGTAAACAGACCTGAACTAGAGAACTTACATAAAAATACAAAGAACGCACGAACAGGTACAGACTACAAATAAAACGCTACAGTCCCTTGTGGTACGAACATACATACAGACACGGAAGACAACCACCCACAAACAAACAGTGAAACCAGCCTACCTTAATATGGTTCTCAATCAGAGGAAACATCAAACACCTGCCTCTAATTGAGAACCATATCAGGCAACACATTAAACCCAACATAGAAACACAACACATAGAATGCCCACCCCAACTCACGCCCTGACCAACTAAACACATACAAAACAACAGAAAACAGGTCAGGAACGTGACAACAGTGAAGAGGAGACTCCGGGATGCTGGCCTTCTAGGCAGAGGTCCTCTGTCCAGTGTCTGTTTTCTTTTGCCCATCTTAATCTTTTATTTTTATTGGCCAGTCTGAGATATGGCTTTTTCTTTGCAACTCTGCCTAGAAGGCCAGCATCCCGGAGTCGCCTCTTCACTGTTGACGTTGAGACTGGTGTTTTGCGGATACTATTTAATGAAGCTATACATAATTGCAGAAGGGTTTTCTAATGATCAATTAGCTTTTAAAATGATAAACTTGGATTAGCTAACACAACGTGCCATTGGAACACAGGAGGGATGGTTGCTGAGAAATAGGCCACTGTACACCTCTGTCGATATTCCATTCAAAATCAGCCATTTCCAGCTGCAATAGTCATTTACAATATTAACAATGTCTACACTGTATTTCTGATCAATTTTATGCTATTTTAATGGACAAAAAAATGTGCTTTCAGCTGTGCTAACATAATTGCAAAAGGGTTTTCTAATGATCTTAGAAATGATAAACTTGGATTAGCTAACACAATGTGCCATTGGAACACAGGAGTGATGGTTGCTGATAATGGGCCTCTGTACGCCTATGTAGATATTCCATTCAAAATCAGCCGTTTCCAGCTACAATAGTCATTTACAATTAACAATGTCTACACTGTATTTCTGATCAATTTGATGCTATTTTAATGGACAAAAAATGTGCTTTTTTTTTCAAAAACATGGACATTTCTAAGTGACCCCAAACTTTTGAACGGTAGTATATATATTTGGCAATATCCATTGATAGTTGCCACCTTTGCGTCTCCTTTAAAACAACAGTGCACTCATCCAAACAATGCCCTGCTAATCTCAGGAAGAAAACATTGAAAGAAAGAGAGAGATTGAGATTGTTCTGTCCTTAATGTACCCCTGAGAGAAGCTAGGACAGTGGCAGAAACAGGGAAGGAAGGGGGAAGAAGGTGTGTGTGTGTCTTATCAGACCTCATCTCTGAGGAAAGCCCCCTCCAACTCCCTCCTCTGAAGCGTGTGTTCATCAGGCCTCATTACTCTAATGCTACTGGCAGTGATTAACGCTTCCTGGCTACAGACCCCTTTGTTTGTTCACTTGTAACTTCCCCTCCGTAAAGAGCCCAGTCCTCAGGATGCCTGTGCCCAGCTCCCCCCTCCTCTCCTGGGGCTGCGGAGCTGGCCGGTTCCCCCTGGACCTTGGAGTAATCTTTTGGGGTTGGGACAGGTTATCACAGAAGGAGAGAAGAAAGCCAGGAACCGTTGGGGTCCTGCACACACACTGATAATATGGGCAGCCGGTGGGTAATTAGTGGTAACAATGCACTGGATGTCTCTTCCTCTGAGTGTGTGTATGCACAATTATACACATATATTAACACACACACACACACTCTTCTTTTCTCTCCCTCTCACACACATTCTTTCTCCATCTCCCCCACAGAACAAAGGAGAGGGGAAATCTTAGCTCCTTCAGTGGTCTGTGTTAGGCATTACTGAAGCAATCCTGTCCCTAGTCTCAGTCAAGTGTTCAGTGACATGAGGTACTCCGTCTGGGCTTCTTCAGTTACACTTCGATTCACTTCTCTCCCTCCCTGGTTCATTCATAATGGATGGAACTTTGGGACTCTCTCACCAAGACTGAGTCGATGAGCAAAGACCCACTGTGGAATTCACTCAGAGAATTGTTACCATGTTCAGTTAAGTGCTGTTGTCAACCTAAGGTTAAAACGTCAAGCTAATTAGGGAAACAAAATATCCTCAATAAATCTATGAAAAATACTACGTTTGTGAAGTACTCTAACATGCAAAACATACCTCAGGAGGCCATTTTCAGTTGTCACATGGTTTAGGAAAATATACGAAATGACAACCAAGCAAAATGTTGCCGAGTGACTGTCACGGGAGACCAACAAAAGAAACACGTAAACAAAACAATGAGCAAACAAACACAATATTAAACAAAAGACCATGTGTAAACAAAGAGCGGTGTGTGTCGCTAACGCGTCTGGGGTGAGAGCAGGGCAGAGCGGTGGAGCTGAGGACCAGTGAGCAGCTGCTGTCTGTGAGCTGGAGTGTTCTGTTAGTAGGCCTCACCAGGCCCTGGAGGTTCCCATGGTGGGGGGCTGGGATGGGCTGGCTGTCACATCTGGACTACACAGGAGGGAGGACTCTCTCTATGAGCTGCCTCAATCACAGATCTCTATCTCCACTGTGGCGGAGTCTAGAGTCAACAGTCACAGGGGAAGCGATGATGAACAGCTCTACAACAGCCAGATGACTATAGCAGTGGGACCTTACGCTCCACCTCCACTCTTCTTCCCCCCCTCCCTCACCTCAATCCACCTCTCCCCCACTTCCCCTCTGGCGGTGGCACGCGAAGGAAGGAAATTGGGATGCTCAGAGGGGGCAGGTGTGTGTGTGTGTGTGGGTGTGTGTGACTCTAGTGACGTCCTTCAGGTCGTTAATCACTTCTGTGTGAGTCGGAGTGTGTTAATGTAACATTTAATGAAATGTACCACCTAATCCACTTACTTGTCAGCTGATATAACCAGTCAGATTGATTGTGATATGGCAGAATTTTTAAAGATCCCAAAATTGTTTTTATCAATAACCGGATTAACATATTGCTTAAATAAAAAATATAGTCAGAAAATCCTGCTGTTCTAGTATAATTTCTTAGTGCCCTATATCCACTACTAAGCTGCCATCCATTCTGGCTCAGAACACTGGGTCATTTTCCTAGAGAGTCCCCCTAGATCTGCTTGATGTCTCATCCATGTTCTGTGTGACTCTACTGGGTGATTGGGGATGGACTCCAGGCCCATTAAATGACTGCACCAGGGCTAGCTGAGCCACTCAGTCCCCTGGCCCTCTCTGGATCTAAGGCTATAATCACACTGAGCCATAGTCACTGTAACTCTCAGATATTGCAGTGCTCTGGTCTGTTGCTGGCATACTGAGGGTTATTTATTTGATCTTATTATAGTGTCCATATTACGAACGAATCGCCTTAGTCAGATCTTTGTCCTTTATGGAGCTCTTCGTAAGGGTGCACACACCTCAGCTCTACTGAACACACTACTGAACACACTCCCCCTCATCTACTCAACACTTACAATAGTAAGACTGCCATCACTGACCACAATGACTGTGTTACCTTCACAAGAAAACTTTTACCTCAGAAATGCATCCATGATCTGCAATAACCTTCTGTTATTCAGTCCCATCTTTGTTCTCATCCCTCGTTCAATAAAGGTATACCAGCCTCCAAGGTCAGAACGAGGGAGAGGGTAGAGAGGAAGAGAGGAAAGGGGGATGGGACGGTCCTCTTGTGGAAAGGAACATCAGGAGAAAAAACCTCATCTCTCTCTCAATTCAATTCAATTTCAATGTCAATTTAAGGGCTTTATTGGCATGGGAAACATATGTTAACATTGTCAAAGCAATCTCTCTCTCTCTGTGTCTCTCGAGTGCTCTGTCTCTTTCTGTCGCTCTCTCTCTCACCCTCACAAAACTGGCTGCATTCAAGTTGGATGAATGAGATTTGTCAGGCACAAAATCATAATTACGAGCCCATATTCCCCTCATCGCTGGAGGATGACTTCATCAGGCAGGTACTGGTCTGTGATGGTGGTGTCGGCTATGGGAGTATCATCTCCTAGACCTTCTCTTGTCTGCAATCTGTGGTTGTTGTATTCCGATGGGGGCGGGTTCAGCCGGCGCTGAAAGGAGTGAATTGAACCAACCTAATTATCATGCCTTAATTAGTATCAGGGGTAAACCTCGGTGGGACACCTGCAGACTTAATGTATATCCTGACAAGCTAGGAACAAGTGTTAATGTGCTGTATTTATGTGTGCATCAGGAGGAGGAAGCTGGAGGAAGAGGCTCAGATGTATATATACACAGAAGAACAGTGAGACAGAGCCAGGCAGTAAAGGGCTAGGAACCGTTAACCTGTCTAGGATCAGCGTGGCGCTAGCGGCACCCCCCCCCCCCCCCCCCCACTGAAAAACCAGTGCCGCGAAATTCAAAAAAAATATTTTTTTAAAATATTTAACTTTCACACATTAAAGTCCAATACAGCTAATGAAAGACACAGATCTTGTGAATCCAGTCAACATTTCCGATTTTTAAAATGTTTTACAGGGAAGACACAATATGTAAAGATGTACATCTATTACCTAAAAACACATTAGCATAATCCACCATCTTTTATTTGTCCACCAACACCAGTAGCCATCACCAATTCGGCTAAACTAAGATATTTATAGCCCCTAACCAACAAAAAAACTCATTAGATGACAGTCTGATAACATATTTATGGTATGGGATAGGTTTTGTTAGAAAAAAGTGCATATTTCAGGTATATGGCATAGTTTACAATTGCACCCACCATCACAAATGGACTAGAATAATTACAATGAGCAACGTGTTTACCTAACTACTAATCATCAAACATTTCGTAAAAATACACAGCATACACGAATCGAAAGACACAGATCCTGTGAATACAGACAATATTTCAGATTTTCTAAGTGTCTTACAGCGAAAACACAATAAATCGTTATATTAGCATAGCACATAGCACATAGCAGCCCAGCATTGATTCTAGCCAAAGTGGGCGATAACGTCAACATCGCCAAAAATATATTAATTTTTTCACTAACCTTCTCAGAATTCTTCAGATGACACTCCTGTAACATCATATTACACAATCCATATAGAGTTTGATCGAAAATGTTTATATTTAGCCACCAAAATCATGGTTAGACAATGTGAAATGTAACTCAGCTGGTCAGAATTTGTCCTTGCGCCACTTAGACAGTGATCTACTCTTATACATAAATACTCATAAACGTGACTAAAAAATATAGGGTGGACAGGGATTGATAGACAATTTAATTCTTAATACAATTGCGTTATTACATTTTTTAATTTATCCTTACTTTTCAATACAGTTTGCGCCAAGCGAAGCTACGTCAAAAAACATGGCGTCCTAAGCCACTAAAATGTTTCGACAGAAACACGATTTATCATAATAAAAATGTCCTACCTTGAGCTGTTCTTCCATCAGTATCTTGGGCAAAGGATCCTTTCTTGGGAGAAATCGTCTTTTGGTGGAAAGCTGTCCTCTTGCCATGTGGAAAAGTCAACTGCGTTCGGGATGAACTGAAAAGCGTGCCCAACTTTTCACATCGTTGCAAAAATAAATGTCCCAAAATCGCACTAAACGGATATAAATTGCTATAAAACGCTTTAAATTAACTACCTTATGATGTTTTTAACTCCTATAACGAGTGAAAAGATGACCGGAGAAATATAACAGGCTAAACTAACGCTTGGAACAGGTGCGCGCCGGTGTCCACTTTGCTCATGACGCAGCTCCCAAAGAATGACTAGCTTCAGGGTTTTTTCATTTGTAGGGCCTGTGAACGTGCAATCGACCCCGTTGGAATCGTCATCACGTAAAGGCATCCAGGGGAAGACGTAAGAAGTGTCCGTATAGTCATAGCAACGACAGTGCCCTTTTAAATGACTTCAGAAGAGTGGCCAACATTTCTCAAATCTGACTCCATGTCAGGGAAATTGCTGTAGAATGGGCTCTGTTCCACTTAGAGACAAAATTTCAACTCCTATAGAAACTATAGACTGTTTTCTATCCAATAATAATAATAATATGCATATTGTACGATCAAGGATTTTGTGGGAAGCCGTTTAAAAAATTAGCCACATTAGCATAAGTAGTCTAAACAGCGCCCCCATCCCCAACAGGTTAAGGGATGCTGAGGCCCAATGATGATGCGGTGGAGGTGCAGTAACAGCAAATGCAGTGTATCTACAGCACTGAAACGTGGTCTAAATTTGGCCCTCAGCTATTTGGAACTAGGATGAGAAAATAAAATACAGTTTAGATTTATGAATATTGTCTTGGCGATGGGATTTGAGACACATAAGTGCATTGCTGTATTTACACTGAACAAAAATATAAATGCAACATGCAACAATTTCTAAGATTTTACTGAGTTACAGTTTATTCAATTGAAACAAATTCATTAGGACCTTATCTATGGATTACACATGACTGGGAATACAGATATGCATCTGTTGGTCACAGATACCTTAAAAAAAAGATTGGGACGTGGATCAGAAAACCAGTCAGTATCTGGTGTGACCACCATTTGCCTCCTGCAGCGCGACACATCTCCTTCGCATAGTTGATCAGGCTGTTGATTGTGGCCTGTGGAATGTTGTCCCACTCCTTTTCAGAGGCTGTGCGAAGTTGCTTGATATTGGCAGAAACTGGAACATGCTGTCGTACATGTCGGTCCAGAGCATCCCAAACATGCTCAATGGGTGACATGTCTGGTGAGTATGCAGGCCATGGAAGAACTGGGACATTTTCAACTTCCAAAAATAGTGTATAGATACTTGCAGCATGGGGCTGTGCATTATCATGCATGCTGAAACATGAGGTTATGGCAGCGGATGAATGGCACAACAATGGACTCAAATTTCCCTAGATAAAATGCAATTGTGTTCGTAGTTTATGCCTGCCCATACTATAACCCCACCACCACCATGGGGCACTCTGTTCACAACGTTGACATCAGCAAACCACACACCCACACAACGCAATGCACGCTGTCTGCCATCTGCCATCTACATTTGAAACCTGAATTAATCTGTGAAGAGCACACTTCTCCAGTGTGCCAATTGTCATTGAAGGTGAGCAATTTCACACTGAAGTCGGTTACGATGCCAAACTGTAGTCAGGTCAAGACCCTGGTGAGGATGACGAGCACGCAGATGAGCTTCCCTGAGACGGTATCTCACAGTTTGTGCAGACCCACAGTTTCATCAGCTGTCCGGGTGGCTGGTCTCAGATGGTCCCGCAGGTGAAGAAGCCGGATGTCGAGGTCCTGGCTGACGTGTTTAAACGTGGTCTGATGTTGTGGGGCTGGTTGCACGTACTGCAATATTCTTTAAAACGACTTTGGCTTATGGTAGAGAAATTAACATTAAATTATCTGGCTACAGCTCTGGTGGACCTTTCTGCAATCATCATGCCAATAACACGCTCCCTCAAAACTTGAGGCATCTGTGGCGGTAAATAGGCTATAAAAGTATTTATTGTGTCACAATTTGTTAATGATCCTATACTGCAACGAGTCGTGACTTGGAGATGCTAGCATTCAGAAAAAAAGTGAAACTCTGAAGAAATGGGACAATTGTAGGCCTATTAGTCACAAATAGAAGTGGCGTCTGTTGTCTGTTGCCCGACCACCAACATACCTTTGCATTCAATAAAATGGGTTAGCAGGGCACGGAAGAAACCTAGAAAATGGCAAGGGTACGTGCGCTTTCTGTCTCTACCTATTATCTCTAACTGCTACGGACTTCCGTTAGGCCTCACGAAACCCCTGTTTGTGGATGAATTGAGATAGAGGGATGAAGGATTATGTTGACAATCTCAATCATGCTCTGACAATCTAGTAAACTAATTAAAATAAGCTTCATTTATAATTGTTCATGAGAGAGAAATAAGTGGTCAATTTCACATTGTTTAGTGGTACAACATAGGATCTTCATTTGAGCCAGTTTGCTACAGCAGGAAAATAATCCTGCAGCAACAGGAAATGTGAATTATTATGTGGATTATAAATAATGGGGTTAGATTTTGTGTAAGGGATAATCAAATCTGACACTTCTAATTGGAAATGATTAACTTCAGAAGCCTTTTTAAACCACAAATACAAGTTCTCCTGTAACAGGTTGATCAAATTAAGATCCTATAACTAAGTGTGATTTTAAGCTTTTCCTTTATGGTGAAATGGAATCTTCCAATGACTGTGTCAAACAGCAAGCCATAGAAACATAGACGTTCTATCAAATTTACAGAGAAATATCATGACATCAAGTGGTTTCACTGATTATAAGAAATCTGTCACATTACAACCTGTGTGGTGACGCTTATTTAATAATTTCGGAACATTTGTACACCTCTATTGTCACGTCACAAGTAAAGGATCATGGGACCTAAATAAAACAAGATGAGCGAATGGAAACATTGTTATTTACTCAATGACATCCGCCCTGCCTTCCAAGAAACTGATGACAGAGCTGATCACAAACTATACTTTTTTCCAAAATGGAGAGCACAGCCTTTTCAGCCCAACCCCACGTATGTGACAGGAGAAAGGTGTCAACTTTCAGGTCTAAAAGTCTTCCGATGCAATTTTGAATCGATTTGTGTGTTCTCACTAAATGCCTTCCGTTCAGCGCAGGGACCGTGTGTGTGTGTGTATGTGTGGGCTGAAGTGTTAATAGCTGCAATAACCTAAACATCGGGGCCCACAAAGATTATGAGGTGTGTGTAGTATCTGAGAACCTGACACCTCTGATGGGACTATACAATTCAGTGTACTGTATGTGTGTGTTTCAGTCGTCTGCGTTTTCATGTGGGTGTTATAAACCGTTGCTCATGCACTTTCTTTTCTTTCATTTTCAAACTTGATTACCTGGAAGTCACATGACACATCATGCATGCAAGATCCAAAAAATCAAATACAATTGCATTCAATGATGCTTATTTAACAATATTACTGGTGAGTATCACTGATGCCCTATGACATTCCCTAGTCCAAGCATGCCTTACCTTGGGTTTAACCGTCCTACCCTGAAGTAAGTGCTCTCTCCTGGGCAGGAAAATGGATGCCCAGGAGGTGTGGATGATCCATCATACGCTGAAAGCAGAGGTCATCAGAGAGATGATCACAAGCAAGTGTGTGAGAGAGAAGTGTGTGTGTGTGTGTGTGTGTGTGTGTGTGTGTGTGTGTGTGTGTGTGTGTGTGTGTGTGTGTGTGTGTGTGTGTGTGTGCGTGCGTGCGTGCGTGCGTGCGTGCGTGCGTGCGTGTGTGTGTGTGAATCTGAGTGTGAGTGTGAGTGTGAGTGTGAGTGTGAGTGTGAGCGTGAGCGTGTGTGTGTGTGTGTGTGTGTGTGTGTGTGTGTGTGTGTGTGTGTGTGTGTGTGTGTGTGTGTGTGTGTGTGTGTGTGTGTGTGTGTGTGTGTGTGTGTGTGTGTGTGCGTGTGTGTGTGTGTGTGTGCGTGCGTGCGTGCGTGCGTGTGTGTGTGTGAATCTGAGTGTGAGTGTGAGTGTGAGAGTGTGCGTGTGTGTGAATCTGAGTGTGAGTGTGAGTGTGAGTGTGAGCGTGTGCGTGTGCGTGCGCGTTGCGCGTGTGTGTGTGTGTGTGTGTGTGTGTGTGTGTGTGTGTGTGTGTGTGTGAATCTGAGTGTGAGTGTGAGTGTGAGTGTGAGTGTGAGTGTGAGTGTGAGTGCGCGGGTGTGTGTGTGTGTGTGTGTGTGTGTGTGTGTGTGTGTGTGTGTGTGTGTGTGTGTGTGTGTGTGTGCGTGCGTGCGTGCGTGCGTGCGTGTGTGTGTGAATCTGAGTGTGAGTGTGAGTGTGAGTGTGAGTGTGAGTGTGAGCGTGAGCGTGTGTGTGTGTGTGTGTGTGTGTGTGTGTGTGTGTGTGTGCGTGCGTGCGTGCGTGCGTGCGTGCGTGCGTGTGTGTGTGTGAATCTGAGTGTGAGTGTGAGTGTGAGAGTGTGCGTGTGCGTGTGTGTGAATCTGAGTGTGAGTGTGAGTGTGAGTGTGAGTGTGAGCGTGTGCGTGTGCGTGCGCGTTGCGCGTGTGTGTGTGTGTGTGTGTGTGTGTGTGTGTGTGTGTGTGTGTGTGTGTGAATCTGAGTGTGAGTGTGAGTGTGAGTGTGAGTGTGAGTGTGAGCGTGTGCGTGTGCGTGCGCGGGTGTGTGTGTGTGTGTGTGTGTGTGTGTGTGTGTGTGTGTGTGTGTGTGTGTGTGTGTGTGTGTGTGTGTGAATCTGAGTGTGAGTGTGAGTGTGAGTGTGAGTGTGAGTGTGAGCGTGTGCGTGTGCGTGCGCGTGCGCGTGTGTGTGTGTGTGTGTGTGTGTGTGTGTGTGTGTGTGTGTGTGTGAATCTGAGTGTGAGTGTGAGTGTGAGTGTGTTTGTGTGTGTGAGTTTGAGCGTGTGCGTTTGCGTGCGCGTGCGCAGAGGTCCAGAATCAGAAGATAATCCCAGGTAAGACAAAGATGTCCTCTATATTCTGTTGGGACACACTCCCCCACAGTTTAGAAAACACTGAGGTCAAATTCAAAACAATAATGTTAAATGTTGCGGTCAACTTCCCTATAGCTAGCCGGTGAACATCCTATTGAAGTTGTAGGGTGTGCAATGTCTTTGAAAATGTGACTTATATTCAATGGACGTTTGGACTTACTGTTGCGAATCAGCAACAATATTTTGTTCAAGCCTGCTGTGGGAGAAAAACAACCTTAAAACACCATTACAGGTCTTGAATTCCTCCATCTACTTGTCCCTCTGTACCCTTGGAGCAGCACGGTGCACTGTATCCCTTTTATCTGGGTCTGATAGGCCGTCTCAGTCCGTTGGCCTTGGGTCACAGACATCATAACCCAGAGCTAGGGCCTGGCTGGATGCCCTCAGTGTAATGGCAGCATTGTTGAACTATCGATCATCAACCAAAACACAACAGCTAAATAACAAGGCAGTATGGGTTACTGCAATTCAATGATATACTATTTGTGATCAATTGTGAACATCGATGTGTGGAAACCATGTGTTTAATGATATTATATTTTTTTCTGAATGAAATCAGTTGTTGTGGGCATTGTAATGATGCAGTTAGTGAAGCATCTGTGTCATGCTAGTCAACAGGGACGTTTTCCTATTTCATTTCACTTCTGCCATCAAAAGTTAAATAAAGGTTAAATAAAATGAAAATATCAATTATATCAATTTGACCCTTGCTGATTATTTATTTTTTCTGCAAGTGATGGTTTAATTTCCAACCGTATTGAAAGGAATAATGTAATATAATAATATTTAATTAGGCATGGTGCAGTCAACGTTATGTCTGAAATTGAACATAACTTTGTCCTGTGGGTATTTAAGTAGATAAATTGAGATGGAGTCGTCTATTGGAAGCAGCCTATAGTGACTTTTCTCTTTACTTTCAGTGTCTTCTATATGCCTCCATATTTAATAACTTGCTATGTTGACTTTGGATACCTCCAAGTTTGGAAAACAATCAATTTCATACAATGTATTGAGCTGTGCTTAGTAAAAGGAGTGTGAAAGTCAGAATGAGACAAAAACAGAACAAATAATTGACTGAATATACTGTATCTATGCTTCTTTGTATCTATTACTGTGTAATCGCTTCATACTCTGACAGGGTCACTGACTACAGTGGGTTTCACCTTCGCACATAATCCTTTACACTACAGCAAAAACCTACAATAACACATAGTATACATTCCAATAACATTAAGAATACTGTCTTATCTGCAGTGGCCTTCCCTGTATCAGATATTGACAGGTAAAACTGAGGCCGTCCATGGGAGTCTAGTGGGTAGACTGTGTGGAAGGAAGGAGAGGAAAGAAGAGAGAAAACAACACAACAGAACAGGGCAGAACAGAAGAGAAGGTTGCAGCTGGGTCTGTATTGAGTAATCAGGCAGTTGGCAGGCAGACAGAAGCCCTCCAGTCGAGCTGAACTGCTTAAGGGGCCCTATCTGCTGTTGTTCCCCTCTGCGCTGGCAGCTTATCACCCAGACGGATTTCAGAGGCCATGAACCGTGCAGGAGAGTCCGTCCACATGTGAGAAACCCCAGTGCTCTCTCTCTCTCTCTAAGAGTAGCCTACCCCCTGCCACGGAGAAACAAAGATAACTCCTCACAGCCCACGTCACAAGTGAGAAAATAGTGTTTTTCTCCTCCTATTAGTGCCAGGAAGGGAGGAGGGTAAGAGATTGTCTTACCAAAGACATGCATGGGTATGTCTTTAGCCCAGGGCTGTGAGAGATTCTCCCCAAAGGGAAGAGTCACGATCACGACACGTTGACTGGCTCCATGTCAATAGTGAATACATGCACACGCACACACGCACACATGGACACACGCACACTCACACACTCACTCACTCACACACAAAAACAAACACACACACACTGTACACCCTCCTAACACCTGCCCTCTGAAGGTGCTCTCTGATTAATCCCAACATTAATTATTGACTGAGTTTAATTTGAAAGGCAGGAGGACTGTAAGCCAGGAGACCCTGCTTTAAATAATGTATTCGGCCCATTCAGAGGTAATCATATTGTCATTGATTAATATACATCGGTGCAGCTGAGCATACCTAATGCGTGTGGGAGCTAGGGTTGAGCTAGGAGCTAGGGTTGAGCTAGGAGCTAGGGTTGAGCTAGGAGCTAGGGTTGAGCTAGGAGCTAGGGTTGAGCTAGGAGCTAAGGTTGAGCTAGGAGCTAGGGTTGAGCTAGGAGCTAGGGTTGAGCTAGGAGCTAGGGTTGAGCTAGGAGCTAGGGTTGAGCTAGGAACTAAGGCTGAACTAGGAGCTAAGGTTGAGCTAGGAGCTAGGGTTGAGCTAGGAGCTAGGGTTGAGCTAGGAGCTAAGGTTGAACTAGGAGCTAAGGTTGAGCTAGGAGCTAGGGTTGAGCAAGGAGCTAGGGTTGAGCTAGGAGCTAGGGTTGAGCTAGGAGCTAGGGTTGAGCTAGGAGCTAGGGTTGAGCTAGGAGCTAAGGTTGAGCTAGGAGCTAGGGTTGAGCTAGGAGCTAAGGTTGAGCTAGGAGCTAGGGTTGAGCTAGGAGCTAGGGTTGAGCTAGGAGCTAAGGTTGAACTAGGAGCTAGGGTTGAGCTAGGAGCTAAGGTTGAACTAGGAGCTAAGGTTGAACTAGGAGCTAAGGTTGAGCTAGGAGCTAAGGTTGAGCTAGGAGCTAGGGTTGAGCTAGGAGCTAGGGTTGAGCTAGGAGCTAGGGTTGAGCTAGGAGCTAAGGTTGAGCTAGGAGCTAAGGTTGAGCTAGGAACTAGGCTATGGAGATGGATATGATAGAGCTTAAAGCAAGGAGCTACGGTGTCAAGCCGGGGAGCATCTCCAGGGTCCTGTCCTCCTTGTCTGATGTCTCCATCACAGTTTAGAGCAGGCGATGCATGGAGGCACTCCACTGCTATCATCTGACTGGATAACACTAGGAGCCCTGGAGAATGACAATAACCAGAGAGGAGATGGAGGGAGTGGAGGAGGGAGAGGGTGGGATGAGACAAGGAGACAAAGGAGGGAGAAAGGAGAGTGAGAGACGAGGAAGGGTAGGAGAGGGAAGACTTGAAGGAGGAGAGATAGCGTGAAAGAGAGAGAGAAGGGTGAGGCAAGGAGAGAGAGTTTGGGGGAGGGAGAGAGATGAGGCAGACATTAAACAAGAGATATCATAGTTATACATTTACTATGAAGTAGTAATGACCAGATGGAGAGAGAAAGCAACAGGACGCCACCACTGATATAACATTCCAAATCAGTATATTCTGTCCCTGTAGAATTTCCCCTCTAAATGTTTATTTGTTTTACCTACAGTACATTTATCTACCCCTCAAAGGAGAGAAACTTTTCCAATGGCAGGGAGAGAAAGATAGTTCACAGAAGTGCCAAGTAAGTATGGGAGTAGTGAGGTAGTGTATAGTAGAGGATTCTCTGCCTGGCAGACTGAGGGATCAACATGGTAATATATTCCTGTGCTCCGGCACTCCCCTGCACTCCTGCTGACGTCCAAATGCAGATGTCATGTCACCTACGTTTAGTTTAGACAAACAAAGGTGTACTTGGAGAGGAGGAAGAGGAGTCAGACGCTGAGGCTGTGTTGCTCAATGAAAAATTCATGCACTTCTCGTTAGTGAGCCGCCAGTCAAAGTATACAGGGAGTTTAGGACATGAAGAAATTATAGACCCACAACTCAACTGTCTGGACACAGAGCACAAGAGTATTCTGACAAACATAAACATTGATAACACACCTAGGTACCGGAGCACCAAGTCTAGGTCCAAAAGGCTCCCTAACAGCTTCTACCCCCAACCCATAAGACTGCTGAACAATTAATCAAATGGCCACCCAGGCTATTTGACATACACCCCCCACCCATTTGTTTTTACACTGCTGCTACTTGCTGTTTATTATCTGTGCATAGTTACTTTACCCCTACCTACATGTACAAATTACCTCAACTAACCTGTACCTCCGCACATTGACTCAGTACCGGTACCCCCTGTATATAGCCTTGGTATCATCATTTTATTGTGTAACATTTAATGTTACATTTTTGGGGGGTTTATTTAGTACATATTTTCTTAACTCTATTTTCTTAAAACTGCATTGTTGGTTTTAAGGGCAGACACAAACACACACACACACACACACACAAACACACACACACGCATACACACACACACACACACACACACACACACACACACACACACACACACACACACACACGCATACACACACACACACACACACACACACACACACACACACACACACACACACACACACACACACACACACACACACGCATACACACACACACACACACACACACACACACACACACACACACACACACACACACACACACACACACACACACACACACACACACACACACACACACACACACACACACACACACACACACACACACACACACACTCACATACTCACTTGGAAGAACACTACTCCATCAAGCAGACAAAAGCCACTCCAGTGGCCCCTCCATCTCCCTCCAGGAGATTGTGAAAGCTTTGGCAAGCCTGAGTGAAGATGTTGTTTTTGTTAATACATAAAGATTAGGAAACAGACTCCAGTCTAAATCCCCCCTCCCTTCTCTCTCTCTATATCACTCTTTCCCCCATCTCACTTTCTCTCTTTTTCTCTCTTTCTCTCTCACCCCAACCCTCCCTCCATCTATCTATCTATCTCCCTGGCAGGAGAGTTAGCCTAGTAAGACAGCTCTTCTTCCCCAGATGAGCTGATGAGTTCTGAGAAACGTGAGATGCCCCCCCCCCCCCCCCCCCCCCGGTTTCTTTCCTCCCCTCTCCTTTCTTAAACTGGAAGTAGATTCTACCTGACAGTACGTGTTGTGTTTTACACTTGACAGAGGCATAAGAACAGCATACTCTGGATTCACAAAATGCCAGAGGAACAGAATCAGACTCTCACCCAATCTGAGTGCACTAGACAAGTTGAGCAACATGCCCATGACCCTGCCAATGGTTTTAATCACTGTCAGTGAGATACGCATTTCTGTGCTCACTATCTAGGATGTCAGTTACATAGCGCTAACCACACTGACAACATGTTAAGAGGTGTGCAGTTTTCTAGGAGGGTAATAGCGACTGAAGTGGGAGGTTTAGAGAAGGGCCTCTTATCTCCATCTTGTGGTGTTTGGAGTTGAGGCGTGTATGAGATGGGGGAGAAGTGGATTATCACCTATGACTGAGTGAGGCCTTATGTCCTTGATTAGATCTGTTTAGAATTGAGGTGACGTTAAAGAAAGTGTTTGCGGAAAAAAGTTGAGAAAAAAGGAGAACAACATATAGACAGCTGCTATTGAAACCATTATCAATAAAAAAGAATTGTTAGGGATGTTTGACTAAATGTTGCCCAATATAGTAATGTGACTGTCTTGGCAACTCATTCATACATAGAAAGAGGACAGTGGTAATTACCCACAGCCAGAGCATCAGGGTCGTCCCCTTCTCTCCTCATACTCTTTCTTCCATCATCACAGCCTTAACCTCCGTCAACTCTTCTTCTACCCACATGCCTCGGGGGCACTCCAGCCCGCCCCTGGAGGGAGGGAAGGTTTTTATCATCCAAAGTGAGAAAGAGAGAGAAATGAGGCAGAATCACATCAAAAGAAACAACAGCAGCAAATCAAGAGGTTCTGAGGCAACAATGGGCCTGCCATAAGCACCACCTTCATCACCCACCTGAGTCACAAAGACACATCTTAGACAATCACGGGCTTCAAAGCAGCCTCGCGGCGGACCAAAGTGCAGCCAGCGTAATCTAATTGTCATTGTATTGCCTTCTGATGTAAAAGGCTACTCTTTTCAGGGCTTCTGAAAAGGGTGGGAGTATGGATGAATAGGTCTCAGGCAACTGCCGGAGACCTTAACCTGATTTAAGAGAGTTAAAAGGAGTCTGGTATGGTATTAAGCTGCACTTTGGGGTGACTGTGTTATTCAGACTTCACAATGGGCCTCTGTTAGAGTGGTGGTGCACTGTAGTTATTATCATAGCCTTGGAAATATACCCATCTCATCTCAGAGGAAAGGTGTCCCAAACGAATACAGGCTAACAGACACACACAGACACACGCGCACGCACACATGTTGTTGGTATGTTTCTAGTGTGAGGGGGACAATTAGCTTCTCTTCCTCTGTCTCTGACTGAGCACTTTAATGGTATTCAGCACGCTGCGTATTTAACACCCACCCTTATTACATATGAAAAGGAGAACATTCACTGAGCTAATTCCAACACGATGCACTGTTAGACGTTCAGATTAATTCATTATTTCATGGGATTTGAATCACTCTCGGATCCTTTGTAGGTCGTGTCTGTATCACTGATTATATGGCTATGTCTATTCTTGGCATTGGACATATGATCTTAGAATAAGGACAATAACGGTTGTAGTAACTGTTATCATCGTTGCACTGTAATACATGTAATAACCTTTATGATAATTCATATGTGATCATGATAGATACATCACATCATTTCAAAGGACTTTCAACATGTGGCCCTCTGTCCATCCAACCATCCATCAATTCATTATTTAATTCATTGTTTCATTTATTTACCCTTCCGTCCATCCTTCTATCCAGCCATCCATTCATCCATCCTGTGCTCCTCTATATGTGAAGATAGATTGTGTTTTAGTGAAGGACAATAATTCCTCCCTGGGTAGACAGAGGAACAGTGTCAGGCTGCTCTTAATGCTCAGGGAGAAAACACACCTGCATGTCTGACTCTGTGCTATAGCACTGCCCCGCATCCATCTGCACTTAGCCGTAGCCTCCTCCTTCATTAGCCAATGGCACCTTTAGCTTATGGCCGGGGCAGCGGCAATGTCTATATCATAATGAAATTTATGAAGAAGAGCCACTTGGTATGCTAGCTGTGCGGCAGCTAGGTCCCCGCGCTCAGAGAAACCCACACGCTCACTTTTATAGATTGCATAATGGCTTGCATGAAAATGGTTTCACACTAACATAAATCAAATGTCAAAATACAACCGGAGCAAGACAATTCCCATGGCGTGCATACACACACAGAAACACAAATACCTGTACATGTGCACGCACGCACGCACACACACACACACACACACACACACACACAAAGGAGCCAGCCATCCAGAGAGCTCACAGCCCCTGCTTATGCAGATCCATGTAGTACTTAATAGCATACATAATAATTTATTAAGAAATGTTAAATATTCATCAATATTAAATTAATCATTTATAACAGATCTTTAAATTAAAGGGTGTCCTTGAAGTTGCAGATGTGAGGAGTGTCTTCTGCAGAGAGGCAATCCCCCCGCGGACATTTTCTATCTCTGATGTACAACACTGCTATAGTTAATGAGTATCCCACTTTGATACATCCAGTCCTTTAAAGAAAAGGAAGGGAAACACACAAATGCACAGAAAAAATGTCACAGTACAAGTCATTAATCGCTAGTGCAATAATTACTAACATAATCACACTGCATAAAAACACACTGTTTAAATACAGTGTGTATCGGTCTGTAATCAGAAAGAGAGAAAGAAGAAGGAGAAGGAGGAAGTCACCTTCCAAATGGTAGTATGCTCCCTACTCCTGGTCTTTCTTCCTCATCCCCTTCTCCCCCCTCTACCTCCCTCTCATTATACCTCCCCCCTTCTCTCTCGTTCTAGCTCGATCTCTCTCTCAAGGTTACTGATGATTCTCGTCATCCTGCTTGTTTTCATTAAACCGAGTTCACAGGACGAACGGCATTAGAGTCATACATGTATTTGCAGCAGCAAAGAATTGAATCCACTTACAATAATCAAACAATTCTTAAATCAGAGTTGGAGTACCATTAGTAAATACAGTATGACCGCTGTGTGTTGAAGAAACCCCAGCCCCATGCGGTGTCCATGGAGTCATGAAAGTATGAGAACATATGTGTCCATACAGTGTCTTTAGAGGAGTTGAAGGTAAGACAGGGGAAGGACGCGGCGCTCTGCAAGGGCACGTCGGCTGGTGAGACCTCGTGAGACACACGGTTACACAGCAGCCTAGCGGCATGTCACACCTGTCCCCACACGTTAACCCCAACCTCCCATTCACCGGGTCACCTGAGCCCTCTCCTTCCACACCTGTCCCCACACGTTAACCCCAACCTCCCATTCACCGGGTCACCTGAGCCCTCTCCTTCCACACCTGTCCCCACACGTTAACCCCAACCTCCCATTCACCAGGTCACCTGAGCCCTCTCCTTCCACACCTGTCCCCACACGCTAACCACAACCTCCGATGCACCGGGTCACCTGAGCCCTCTCCTTCCACACCTGTCCCCACACGTTAACCCCAACCTCCCATTCACCAGGTCACCTGAGCCCTCTCCTTCCACACCTGTCCCCACACGCTAACCACAACCTCCGATGCACCGGGTCACCTGAGCCCTCTCCTTCCACACCTGTCCCCACACGTTAACCCCAACCTCCCATTCACCTGGTCACCTGAGCCCTCTCCTTCCACACCTGTCCCCACACGTTAACCCCAACCTCCCATTCACCAGGTCACCTGGGCCCTCTCCTTCCACACCTGTCCCCACACGTTAACCCCAACCTCCCATTCACCTGGTCACCTGAGCCCTCTCCTTCCACACCTGTCCCCACACGTTAACCCCAACCTCCCATTCACCAGGTCACCTGAGCCCTCTCCTTCCACACCTGTCCCCACACGTTAACCCCAACCTCCCATTCACCAGGTCACCTGAGCCCTCTCCTTCCACACCTGTCCCCACACGTTAACCCCAACCTCCCATTCACCGGGTCACCTGGGCCCTCTCCTTCCACACCTGTCCCCACACGTTAACCCCAACCTCCGATGCACCGGGTCACCTGAGCCCTCTCCTTCCACACCTGTCCCCACACGTTAACCCCAACCTCCCATTCACCGGGTCAAATGGGCCCTCTCCTTCCACACCTGTCCCCACACGTTAACCCCAACCTCCCATTCACCGGGTCACCTGGGCCCTCTCCTTCCACACCTGTCCCCACACGTTAACCCCAACCTCCTATGCACAGGGTCACCTGGTCCCTCTCCTTCCACACCTGTCCCCCACCTCACCCCCTCACCCACCCACAGGTACAGTTGGACCCCCTCTGTGGCGGCAGGTAGCCTAGTGGTTAGAGCGTTGAACTAGTAACCGAAAGGTTGCAAGATCGAATCCCGAGCTGACAAGGTACAAATCTGTTGTTCTGCCCCTGAAAAAGGCAGTTAACCCACTGTTCCTAGGCTGTCACTGAAAATAAGAATTCTTAACTGACTTGCCTAGTTAAATAAAGGTAAAATAAATTTAAAAAATATGCACAGCAAGGTTAGAACATAGAGATGAGCACTAATGTCAAGGTGGCACATGTGCAGTACTGTATGATAGCCAATGTAAGAATGGAATACCTCAGGTGTATTATTTTCGTACACACAGCGATATTCCCCCATTACCATTGGTGTAAAGAACTTAAGTAAAAATGCTTTGAAGTACCTAAGTCGTTTGGGGCATCTGTACCTCACTTTTATTCCACTACATTCCTAAAGAAAATAATGTACTTTTTACTCCTTACATTTTCCCTGACACCCAAAAGTACTCATTGCATTTTGAATGCTTAGCAGGACACGAAAATGGTTCCATTCACACACTTCTCAAGAGAACATCCCTGGTCATCCCCTACTGCCTCTGATCTGGAGGACTCACTAAACAGAGAACATCCCTGGTCATCCCCTACTGCCTCTGATCTGGAGGACTCACTAAACAGAGAACATCCCTGGTCATCCCCTACTGCCTCTGATCTGGAGGACTCACTAAACACAAATGCTTTGTTTGTAAATTATGTCTGAGTGCTGGAGTGTGCTATCCGTCAATTAAAAACAAGAAAATCGTGCCATCGTAATATAATGAGTTTGAAAGCATTTCTACTTGATGTCATAAGGTGAATGCACCAATTTGTAAGTCGCTCTGGATAAGAGCGTCTGCTAAATGACTTAAATGTAAATGTAAATGTACTTTTGATACTTTTTTTAATTTTATTTTTTATTTTACCAGGTAAGTTGACTGAGAACACGTTCTCATTTGCAGCAACGACCTGGGGAATAGTTACAGGGGAGAGGAGGGGGATGAATGAGCCAATTGTAAACTGGGGATTATTAGGTGACCATGATGGTTTGAGGGCCAGATTGGGAATTTAGCCAGGACACCGGGGTTAACACCCCTACTCTTACGATAAGTGCCATGGGATCTTTAATGACCTCAGAGAGTCAGGACACCCGTTTAACGTCTCATCCGAAAGACGGCACCCTACACAGGGCAGTGTCCCCAATCACTGCCCTGGGGCATTGGGATATTTTTTAGACCAGAGGAAAGAGTGCCTCCTACTGGCCCTCCAACACCACTTAAAGCAGCATCTGGTCTCCCATCCAGGGACTGACCAGGACCAACCCTGCTTAGCTTCAGAAGCAAGCCAGCAGTGGTATGCAGGGTGGTATGCTGCTGGCTTATACTTAAGTATATTTTAGCAATTAGATTTACTTTTGATACTTAAGTATATTTAAAACCAAATACTTTTAGACTTTTTCTCAAGTTGTATTTTACTGGGTGACTTTCACTTTTACTTGAGTCACTTTTAATTGAGTATGACAATGCGTTACTTTTCCACCACTGGCCATCTTTTTTTCTCAGTAACTCCCCTCCAGCTCGATGCCCCGGGCCGAAACGTTTAAATAAGCAGGCCTGTTGTCCCAGTTTGGGGTTATAATACTGAGAGGTTCAGGGTGAGGTTAGTCAAAAAGCAGCTTATAAAAGATTACACCTCCATGATAGCAACTCATCAGGAGATAATTAATTGTGTGGGCCTCTCTCACCACTCCCTAAGCCTGCTTATTAGAGGGCTTACATTTACATCAGGGCTCATCTCTCCCATTTACACAGTACTGAGTTAGAGGAAGACTGCACACCCATGTTTGATTCTGCCCTGAAACTCACACAGCTCTTGATCATTGTGGTTGACATGTAGTGAGAAAGGCACACTAAACCCATGGCCTAAGGGATTGAGAAGTCTTTGTGAAATGTATTACTCCAATCAGAGGGTTGAGTAATACGTTTCCTTTATTGATGAAAGCCAATAACAGGCGAGTCGTTAGATAAAAGGGGTCTTATAGGCCTGCTTGGTTTTGATGATAAAATCGTGATTGTTTTTGGTAGAGTTTAGGATCATTTCATGTAACTGGAGATAACTGACACAAGGTTCCCTGTTCATGTAGTATCACATCATTTCCGTGTGCACTAAAACCAACTGCAATATTCTAATAGATCATCAAGCTAAAATAAAACAAAATACAATGGCATGTTTCATCATATCATTTTTATTGTTTAACTGAATGCAGCTAGGTTATTTGTATGACCACCCAACATGTTAGAGTATGACAAGAGAAAATGTAATGATAGTTGAAACTCTGATTGAGGGCCGTATCATTTATAGTAAGGTCCTACTCTATGATTAAGGGCCATATCATACATAGAAAAGTCCTACTCTCTGATTAAGGGCAATATCATACATAGTAAGGTCCTACTCTATGATTAAGGGCCATATCATACATAGTAAGGTCCTACTCTATGATTAAGGGCAATATCATACATAGTAAGTTCCTACTCTCTGATTAAGGGCAATATCATACATAGTAGGTTCCTACTCTCTGATTAAGGGCCATATCATACATAGTAAGGTCCTACTCTATGATTAAGGGCCATATCATACATAGTAAGGTCCTACTCTATGATTACGGGCCATATCCTACATAGTAAGGTCCTACTCTATGATTAAGGGCCATATCATACATAGTAAGGTCCTACTCTATGATTAAGGGCAATATCATACATAGTAGGTTCCTACTCTCTGATTAAGGGCCATATCATACATAGTAAGGTCCTACTCTATGATTAAGGGCCATATCATACATAGTAAGGTCCTACTCTATGATTAAGGGCCATATCATACATAGTAAGGTCCTACTCTCTAAATAAGGACCATGACACACAGAGTCAGGTCCTACACTATGATTAAGGGCCATACCTTACATAGTAAAGTCCAAATCCCTGTCTGTGGGCCAAATCATTTGTAGTTAAGTTATACTCTATTATTAAGGGCCATACCTTACATAGAAAAGTCCTACTCTCTGATTAAGGGCCATATCATACATAGTAAGGTTCTACTCTCTGATTAAGGGCCATCTCATACATAGTAAGGTCCTACTGTCTGATTAAGGGCCCTGTCATACACAGTAAGGTCCTACTGTCTGATTAAGGGCCCTGTCAAACATAGTAAGGTCCTAATCTCTGATTAAGGGCCATATCATACATAGTAAGGTCCTGTTCCCTGAATAAGGGTCACACCATTAATAGTAAGGTCCTATTCTCTGATTAAGGGCCATCTCATGCATGGTAAGGTACTTATCTCTGATTGAGGGCCATCTCATACATAGTAAGGTACTTCTCTCTGATTAAGGGCCATCTCATACATAGTAAGGTACTTCTCTCTGATTAAGGGCCATCTCACACATAGTAAGGTACTTCTCTCTGATTAAGGGCAATATTGCGCATAGTAAAGTCCTGATCTCTGATTAACATACAGAGTACGTTTCCACTCTCTGATTAAGGGCCATATCCTACATAGTAAGGTCTCATCTATGATTAAGGGCCTTACTATACATAGTAAGGTTCCACTCTTTAATTAAGGGCCCTCCCATACATAGTATGGTCCTAATCAAATATTAAGGGCCATACCAGACATGGTACGGTCAATACCATACACAGTAAGGTGCTACTCTCTGATTAAGGGCCATACCATACAGAGTAAAGTCCTACTCTCTTATTAAGAGCCATATTATAGAGAGTAAGATCATACTCTATGATTAAGGGCCATATCATACATAGTAAGGTCCTACTCTCGTATTAATTGCAATACCATACATAGTAAGGTCATTCTATCTGGAGTAAGGGCCAGATCATACATCGTAAAGTCCTACTCTATGATTAAGGGCCATAACATACATAGTAACGCTCGACTCTCTGATTAAGCGCCATACCATACCAAGTAAGGTTCCACTCTCTGATTAAGGGCCATCTCATACATTGTAATGTCCTGCTCTCTGATTAAGGGCCATATCATACATATTAAGGTCCTATTCCCTGATTAAGGGTCATCCCATTAATAGTAAGGTCCTTCTATCTGATTAAGGGCCATAGCAAACATAGTATGGTCCTACTCGTTGATTAATGGCCATAGCAAACATAGTATGGTCCTACTCGTTGATTAAGGGCCATAGCAAACATAGTAAGGACCTACTCTATGAAGCTTGTTTAAATCAGGCCAATATCCCTAGAAAGAGGAACATAGTAGCCTATATCCACTGTTAAAATAGCACCCAGCCCAGGGCTAACTGTGATTGAATGTTTTATCACAGACAATCCTGAGTGCTGGAAAAATAACTAATTCATTCATCCCTGTTCAAGTACAGCACTGTAACAACCATGTAATTCTTCCCAGATTTTCCCTTTCATACGACTTTGATTTGTCATGTTATTTCAGTCTCTTTAATCCCTCTTTCCTCCATCCTTCTTTTCTTCCCTCGTTCACAGAATGCTTGATATCAGTGTGCAGTAATTCACTTATTGAGTATCCTGCCTCAGTCGTGTCATGGCAGGGCGACAGGAGTAATTCGGCGCTCTGCCACGGTAAAAGGATACAGTAAGTAGGTGTCCGGGGCAGCTTAGGAAGGGCACGGAGATCCATCAGAGTGGCGTATATGATGGATCGCGCCAGCGTCCGGGATGAATAGACATGCAACGCAAAACACATGGAGACCAAAATAGGAGGAGGAATATACATTACATCCATTTAATCATCCACTGCCACGCGTGTGTTTCTGCAGCGACGCAGGCAGGCCACGCTCTGCTCTACTTTCCCTTTCTACCTCACTCTCTTTCTCCCTTTCTCTCTTTCTTTCCCTCTCTCTCCCTCTCTCTCCCGCTGCCTTCAAAGGCCTCAGCCAGATTGATTATGTACAGGAGAGCAACAAGCAGAGACGCAAAACACCTGCCAAGGAGAGGATGCTGCACGCTTTTTCACCATGCCACAAAAAACCTACTGTGAGACGACAGTGAGAAAAAAGAGAAAGAGAAAAAGCCGTTGGCTTCATAACAATACTGGGTAGAATCTTGTGACTTCGTAATACAAAATACATCAAGGATATTCTCCCCTCATAATCATGAACCTACAATTATAACTCCAATATAATATCCAATAGGCCAGGGCACTCCAACCCTGTCCCTGAAGAGCTGCCCTCTTGTAACTCTAATCTAGCACACCTGATTCTAATAATTAGCTGGTTGATAAGCTGAACCAGGTTAGTTCCAATTGGGATTGGAGCGGAAACCTACAAGAGCGTAGATCTCCAGGAACAGGGTTGGCGTCCCCTGCAATAGTCCTACATGCTGTATGTTAGCTTTTCCACTGGTGTGGTGCTGAAGAGAGATAGAATAACTCACACAACAGCATTTTATTTAACCTTTATTTAACAAGGCAAGTCAGTTAAGAACAAAATCTTATTTACAATGATGGCCTAGGAAAAGTGGGTTAACTGCCTTGACAGATTTTTACCTTGTCAGCTCGGGGATTCAATCAAGCAACCTTTTGGTTACTGTCCAAACGCTCTAACCACTAGGCTACCTGTCGCCCCAGCATGACAATCGAGAACCGTCAGTGTATTGACACGTCGGGGGACCAGAGAGCTGAGAGTTCAGTGGGGAATTGAGGTGAAATGTCAAAGGATATCTAAGTTTACACAGCTGCAGGGCAAAGGATGACAGAATCCCTCGCTACTGTCTGACAGAGGAGGGTAAAGAAGTGGAGGCCATTAGGAAGGACTACCACAACATGGAAAAGAGATAAGGTGCTGGGTGGGTTGGGGGTCTCATCACCATCTCCTGCATGTAATTGCCTTCACACCCAAGACCTGGTTTAACCTCCAGGTTGAAACACTCAACACCTTTTAAACTGCCGTATAAAACAGCACCACCAAGGTCAACCTGAAGAAATGTATTCATGCACTGAGATTTACATGAATAGGAGAGAAGGTAGACGATTAGGGCGACAACTCTTCAGAGTTTTCTCATGACAAAATCTGTTGTGCATGACTGGCATTGTTGTCAGTGTGTGTGTTGTATGCTGACAGTTTCCGTTGTTTGTCTGATGTAGCGTATGTCCTAATATGTACACCGTACTGCTCCTATGCATTCAGCGCTATCGATGCAAACATCTCCCTCTTGGCCCATTTTGACGAGAGCTGTCCAACATGTCAAGGCTGACACCAAAGTACAGGCCTTCCCTCCCCTCCCGAGACCAACAAAACACTGAAGGTTTCAACTCACTGTGTTCCCTGTTTAAAGTTGGGATTTTGAAGGACTCCAGCCTAACTCAAGATGAAGGGGGAAACAGCAGATTGAGGGAAATGGGGAGGATGAGAGGAGATCAAGACTGTACGACTTGAAAAGACACTTTCGATAAAGGAGAGCAAAGACCCTTTTATGTTTCTTTCATGAGAGGATGAAGACATAGGAACCACTTAGATATTCCAATATACATGGTGAGGTTGTGGTGATCTTTCTTCCAGATTCAGTACCCCTCACCACTCATAAATATACATGAGACATATGTAAATTATATTTCACAGAACCTTTTTTTAATGTGTATGTTGCATTTAGCCATGTGTGATTGTTATTCAACTTTTCTTTTCATAGTGTATTATATCCAGTGGTAAAGATAGAACAAATGAATCTGTCCATTTTTGGGGATCTACAAAGCAAAAACATCCTGTTGAAATGACTATGAAGGAGGTTAGGTTATTTTCTACACCAGTAAGCTCTGTAGTATCTGAGGTAGTGGTGGGTTAGCCGTCTTTTGACTCCAAGGCATGGTGGAGCCTCTCTGCCAGCCGGACCCACAGACTCCCCCTCACCTCTGGTTGCTCATCTGGGGAAGATCTGGGGCCTGGCCAAGGGAGAAGGGAGATGGGAGAGAGGGGAGGGGCTGGATGAAAAACGAGGATGTCACAACATTGTTGCAAGGTTAGCACTGGCGCTAATGGAGCTGTGCTGGGGCAGGGCACCCCGAGGATCGACCCCGCCAAGGGAGGGCATGTACGAGTCCAAGATAAACTACTGTTGGGGGCATGGCACTGCCCCAAGCCCCACCACTGCCCGCTAAGCTTGCACGCACGCACGCACGCAGACACACACACACACATACACACACACACGCGCACGCACGCACGCACGCACGCACGCAGACACACACACACACGCAGACACACGCAGACACACACACACACACACACACACACACACACACACACACACACACACACACACACACACACACACACACACACACACACACACACACACACACACACACACACACACACACACACACACACACACACACACACACACACACACACACACACCCTTAGATTTATCTGACCATCACATCCAGCTCTGAGAGATCCCTTTTGTTCATAAAGGATGGAGTTTGACACAGCACTATTCACTGTTTATATTCTTACACTCTTGCTTCTTACAGGGTTAGGGATAGAGTGGGGGCCTATCTATCAGGGGATCGTTTTGATATTCTGTTTGACCCTGTCACATATTCTCATTTTGGAACTATTCCATCTAATACTCAGAAACGTGATGCTTGAGGTAAATGATCGATCATTGGAGAAAAACATTGTTTTTATTCAACTCACCCTTTAATCCATCTGTCTGACAAATCAAGTGAGCCCTCCTGTAGTGCTGTGATAGTGCAATAATAGCAGGAAACCTCTCACTTAAACTGGCAAACCTAATTGAACTATTGATCTAATTGCAGATCAGGAGACAGAGAGCGAGAGGAGACCACTTTACGGTTCACATTTCAGGAACTCTCTGCCAAGCCGTTCTGCTGCTGCTGTCTAGCCTCATCATCTACGTGGGAACATGCTTGTCGTAGTCCTCCCCAGTTTAACTACACAGGTGATTTTAACACAGGGAGATGGTTCCTGAAGAGAAGAGCTCAGGGGTGCCACAGCAGACAGTCATGGGAAAAATGAGAGAGAATAATGAAAAAGACATGCGATTGTATGACATGGCGTTCTCCTACAGTGTTGAGGTAGACAGATGAAATGAGCGGACAGAGGGTTAAAGGGATAGGGGGACAGGTTTAGGGGTGACACACCCCGGAACCTGATGGTCCTGCTGTCACATCGGATTCAGCTTGGACTCAACTTGGACAAAGATGGCCGTGTTTTGGCAGTGCAGCGACAATATTAATGACTAGTTTATGTCTGTTTGGCTATGCTCATTCAGAGCCAGAGAGGGAAAAAAGGAAAAGAGGGAGAATCTCTCCCAGCAGAGCTTTAAGGAGCTACACTTCCTGCCAGGAGAGGAAAGGAATGCTGTTGGCAGCTCATAGGCATTTTTGATTGGTCAAGAGGGGATATGGAGGTCAGTACTCTATGCTTTGATTGGACAAGGAAGGATATGGAGAGGTCATCGTGAAGTGTTCTCATGCCTTTTAGGAGCCGGGGTAGATGGGTGACTGGAAATATGACAATAATTAGAAAAGAACGGAGGGAAGAAGGGATGAGGGAAGGAAGGAGGATCGTATGGCCTGAGAGGAGAAAAGCGAATGAGAAGAGTATACGCATGAGTGCTTTGAGGTTGGCTCTAAACAAATCTGTGTAGTCTCTCTCTTTCTCTCTCTTGGTCTCCTCATATATTATTTTCATTACTATAATATATGATGTTAAAAAAACAGCTTCAGATACATACACACTACAGGACCAAAAGTATCTGAACACCTGCTCGTTGAACATCTCATTCCAAAATCATGCGCATTAATATATATATATATTTTTTTATTATTTTTTTTTTTTACCTTTATTTAACTAGGCAAGTCAGTTAAGAACAAATTCTTATTTTCAATGACGGCCTAGGAACAGTGGGTTAACTGCCTGTTCAGGGGCAGAACGACAGATTTGTACCTTGTCAGCTCGGGGATTTGAACTTGCAACCTTCCGGTTACTAGTCCAACGCTCTAACCACTAGGCTACCCTGCCGCCCCAATATGGAGTTGGTCTCCACTTTGCTGCTTTAACAGCTTCCATTCATCTGGGAAGGACTCCCTCTAGATGTTGGAACATTGATGTGGGGACTTGCTTCCATTCAGCCACAAGAGTATTAGTGAGGTTGGGCACTGATGTTGGGCAGTCAGGCCCGGCTCGAAGTCGGCGTTCCAATTCATCCCAAAGGTGTTCGATGGGGTTGAGGTCATGGCTCTGTGCAGGCCAGTCAAGTTCTTCCACACTAATCTCGAATAACCATTAAATAACCATTACTGTATGGACCTTACTTTGCACACAGGGGCATTGTCATGCTGAAACAGGAAAGGGCCTTGCCCAAATTGTTGCCACAAATTTGGAAGCACAGACTCATCGAGAATGTAATTGTATGCTGTAGCGTTAAGATTCTCCTTCACTGGAACTAAGGGTCCTAGCCTGAACCATGAAAAACAGCCCAATACCATTATTCCTCCTCCACCAAACTTTACAGTTGGCACCAGTGGAGGCTCCTCAGAGGAGGAAGGTGAGGACCATCCTCCTCAGTGAATTTCATTTAAAAAATGAAAATTGTAAAACATTAAAAAAGTATAATCACATCACCAAATAAGTTATTAAAACACACTATTTTGCAAATAAGGCCTACAGTTGTCTCAACAGCACTCTGTAGGGTAGCACCATGGTGTAGCCGGAGGACAGCTAGCTTCCGTCCTCCTATGGTTACATTGACTTTAATACAAAACCCAAGAGGCTCATGGAGGCTACTCCTTCCATGGACTAACAAAGTAATTATGACTACTTCCGGAGGACATCCTCCAACCTATCAGAGATATTGCAGCATGAACTGCCATGTTGTCCACCCAATCAAAGGATCAGAGAATGAATCTAGTACTGAAAGCATAAGCTACAGCTAGCTAGCACTGCAGTGCATATATTATAGTGAGTAGTAAACTCAAAGAGAGAGAAAGACAATAGTTAAACAATTTTGAACAAATACATTTCTCATAATTCCAAAATGAAGGAGAAGCAAGAGAGAAATAGAAGGCGAGAGATATTTCGTAATTTGTTTCACTTTCAGTTTCACATGGCTAGCAAATGCAGCTAGCTAGTTTAGCCTAATGAAACACCCTGCTCAAACAGAGGGATGCTATGTAAGTTAGCTTGCTATGACTATCCAACACAACACTGGAACTCTTCCAAGTGGTTTTAAAATGTATTGCCACCGAGGCCTGCCGGTGTAACTGCTTACTGACTGTACATTGTAACGTTACTGTATTATTGTAGTGGGTTTACTAACGTGTTAGTTCTATTAGCTATGCTGACTATGATGTTACTTTAGCTAATATGGTGACAACGATGTGTGCTGTGTGTAGCGGTTTGGCATGTACAGTTTTTTTTTGCCTGGTCAGATACAGGTATTGTGCATTGCTGTCCACAAGCGAAGGGAAAAGGTGAGAGGAGGAGAGTTCATAGATGCAATAAGGAATACAACGTGGCTGCTATGAAATTGAACTGTGTTTACGCCTGATCGGGGTGTATTCATTCCACTAATTCTGTAGAAAAGCATTTCTTAAACAGAAGCAAATAGAACAAAACAGGGATAAACATTCCTGAATTTGTCAAATGGAAACTCTCGTTTGCAACTGTAGAGAGAGAGAGAGAGAGAGAGAGGGAGAGAAACCCATGCCTATAGATGTATGGTCCTGTCAAGAGAAATGATCTGGGCCACTGGAACAGCATAAATACTATGAGTAAGCTGGAATCATTATCACCGATATTACCACTTCAACACACACTTCAATAAAGCCATGGGCCACCAGCTTTCACAAGGATTTAAATGATGCCCAAACCCCTCTTCCCTTCCCCTTCCCCTGCCTCCCTCCTCCCCCTTCGCCAGACTGAAACCTCAGATGATCAGGCCTGGCTGGAAAAAGAGCCTGAGGTTTTGTGGGGTTCCCTCCTGAGCCGTGATATCACTGATGCTGTCTCCACTCCTAATCTCACCCATGTCTCGCTACCCGCTCTGCCTGGCCTATGGGAGATAATGCCTGATGGAGAGAGTGACTGAAAGGGGGAGCGAGAGAGAGAGAGAGGGGGATTCCGTGTGTGTGTGTGTGTGTGTGTGTGTGTGTGTGTGTGTGTGTGTGTGTGTGTGTGTGTGTGTGTGTGTGTGTGTGTGTGTGTGTGTGTGTGTGTGTGTGTGCGTGTGTGCGTGTGTGTGTATTTTTACATGTATACCTGTGTACGAGCTTGTGCGTGTGTGTGCGTGTGTGTGTCCGTGTGCGTGTGTGTGTGTGTGTGTGTGTGTGTGTGTATGTGTGTGTGCGCGTGTGTGCGCGTGTGTGTATTTGTACATGTATACCTGTGTACGAGCTTGTGTGTGTGTGTGTGTGTGTGTGTGTGTGTGTGTGTGTGTGTGTGTGTGTGTGTGTGTGTGTGTGTGTGTGTGTGTGTGTGTGTGTGTGTGTGCGTGTGCGTGTGTGCGTGTGTGTGTATTTTTACATGTATACCTGTGTACGAGCTTGTGCGTGTGTGTGCGTGTGTGTGTCCGTGTGCGTGTGTGTGTGTGTGTGTGTGTGTGTGTGTGTGTGTGTATGTATGTGTGTGTGCGCGTGTGTGCGCGTGTGTGTATTTGTACATGTATACCTGTGTACGAGCTTGTGTGTGTGTGTGTGTGTGTGTGTGTGTGTGTGTGTGTGTGTGTGTGTGTGTGTGTGTGTGTGTGTGTGTGTGTGTGTGTGTGTGTGTGTGTGTGTGTGTGTGTGTGTGTGTGTGTGTGTGTGTGTATACTTTTGCGTGTGTGTGCAATGGCAGGATTGACAGAGACGGGGGCCCTTACACAACCCCACAGAGACAGCCCTGTCCAACCTTCTCCAAAGCCTCCACCACTGATCTAACAAAGCCCCTCTTATTCAGGGCAGCAGACTGAAGCCTACGGGGAGAAAACCTCAAAGACTTTAACAACACCTCCAATGCCAGCCACCATGAAGGCTTGTTTCTTTCATTATTCAGCTCAAACAGGGGGCCCTGTGGGTGCCAGTGTGGGCATGCCCGTATTAGAGAGAAAATAATCCTATGCCCACACACTATCAACTTGCATAGCACCGGCACCCACAGGCCTTATTGCTGGGAACTTTCCATTACCAGCATCATCACCCAGCGTAATATGTTTCCATGTGTGGTGGCAATTATAAGATCCCAGCACAGAGGTGTAATAGGAGCCATGCTGGCTCTCCGTGTGTAGTGCACAGACCACAGTGGCTCACACGTCCCTGTAAAACCACAAGGGTACACTGCGACTACTGTACACGGGGCCCTTGGTACAGATGTAGGATATTCATTTGAGGCAGTTTGCTACAGCAGGAACATAATCCTGCAGCAACAGGAAATGTGAATTATTTTATGGATTATAATTAATATACTTTTTGTAAATGATAAACTTTAGAAGCCTTTTTAAACCTCAAATAAATGACAGGTTGGCATTTCCTGCCGTGCAGGAAAATTCTCAGCAACAAAAGAGTGATCAAATTAAGATCCTACATCTGTAGGAGAGATACTGGCTCATAACCTATGGTGTTTACTTGAATAACCACACTCTGAGCTAAGGTAACATCTTTAGTTGAACTTTGAATCCCTTCTACATATTGTCTAGTTTGTTTGTACATTATGGAGTTGGGCTGGGACAAAACCTCTCAGTCTAGGACACAAATTATCAGTCTATGACACAACCTCTCAGTCTAGGACACAAATTATCAGTCTAGGACACAACCTCTCAGTCTAGGACACAAATTATCAGTCTAGGACACAACCTCTCAGTCTAGGACACAACCTCTCAGTCTAGGACACAACCTCTCAGTCTAGGACACAACCTCTCAGTCTAGGACACAACCTCTCAGTCTAGGACACAAATCATCAGTGTTGAGAAAAGTATTGAGTTTGGATGCTCTTCAGCAAAAAATGGCCAATCAAAACCATAGCTTTGGGGACTTTATTAACCTGTTTAGGGTTTCCTGGCATTTCTCAGTTCAGTGTGGGAATAATGATGTTGAACAGTAGCTGTGGAGTAATAGAGCATGAGATGGAGATTTCCTTTGGCAAAGATTCAGCCTTTGGTCTTTCCATCTCTCTCTCTCTCTCTCTATTTCTCTCTCTCTCTTTCTCACTCTCTCTCTATTTCTCTCTCTCTATTTCTTTCTCTCTTTCTTTCTTGCTGCCATCCTTCCTCCAAAACTTTTCTTTATGGCAAGAAGGGGGTGGATTTAGGCATGAACCACTGGCTCCGTTTGTATTTTCAGTAACATTTGGATGTCCCATCACAAAGCTAGAACCCACTAGACTGCACATAAAAGTTGTGCTACCAAGGTGAGTAACACAAGCAGACCATTTGAACCAAGACACAAAGTACAGTAAGCATTTCCCTTTTCCATTATATTAACATTGTGACCATGCAGATTCCCATTAGGAAGGTAATGGTCTGATTTGTCAGATGATGATAGATGATCGCACCTCTGATCTGTGGAGGCTGGATCCAAAACTGTCCATATGTTTATATCCATGCTGATCTAAAATACAAAACTGATCTGTGATCAGTACTCTGAGAAGCTTTTTGAATATGGGCCATGGCCCTGTCCTTCTGACTGTTATGGTTTTATCTGCAGCGGCTTTGGACCATCAATAGTCCTCAGAATGAGCTGCTGATAGGAAGCAAGGATTTTATGATCATGGCCTGCATCTGATTTTCCTCTCTCTGAGTCCCTGAGTTTCTTTACGGTTCCTGAGATGTTGTTTTATCGTTTTATAGCTCTAAGAGGTTTTGCAGCAGTTGTATGTATTCTCTGAAGACAAGAGCAGAATGATGACCATCTCCCCGACTGCCTTGGCTTGTTGCCAAAATGTCTCCATAATCCTGTACATACAAACATTCGAGGAGAGGGGAATATAAGAGGCTGGGCTGACATACTTGTTGGTTATTCTCATCACACTTGTATGCCATAAGTACAACAGGTAACCCTAATCCCAGGTGGTTTACTGGCTGTTTGGCTGTTCTGTTTCTATGTTCTCAGTGGTGAAAAGAGAGACCCATATTCTAAAAACAAAAGGTTGTGCCATTTTCAAGTAACTAAGGTACAGGCTGAACAAGAACACCACCCACGGAACCGCAACAGGACATTCTCAACTGTCACCTCCTCCAAGCGTCGCTTTTCCGATAACCATCACCTACATACAGAAACATCCTCTTCCACTCACCTCATCAACCCACAGTGCACTCAACACACAGAGTCAGTGTGCTATGAGCACTGAACCTTACCAAGAGAGAAAATGGACAGTGATCTATCATAGGCCACCAGAGCTGAGAGGCTGTACTCCAGGTACACTGACGATTCTCCACTGAGGCTTCAGAGAAGCATCACCGGTCGCCTGTCACTCAACCCTCCACCCATCCTACTACCCTCTGACCCTCAATACACTGATAGGGTGGTGCTTCATCATATCTCTGACAGAGGAGAGGGAGAGAAAGAGGTAGGGAGAGAGAGAGAGAGAGAAGGGGAGAGAGAGAGAGAGACGGAGAGAGAGAGAGAGAGAGAGAGAGAGAGAGAGAGAGAGAGAGAGAGAGAGAGAGAGAGAGAGAGAGAGAGAGAGAGAGAGAGAGAGAGAGAGAGAGAGAGAAATGGAAAGGTAAGGAAAAATGGGGGTTGGCCAATTGAAAGCCTCAGTGAGAATACGTTATACTGTATACTGTAGGACAGAGAGGGAGATAATTGAGTGGAGAGCTGGAGCTTGGCGAAAGAGAGAGGAGAGGCTGATTGGTGTTATGGTATTGAGGGGCATGGGGAGAGTGCTTTGGGGACAGTGGGGTTAATAGTCCAGGGGAAGACAGACCTGGCACCAGCATGTTATAATAATACACTTGGCAGGCCAAGTGGTGTCAACTCCTGTCATTCCCCTGGGGAGGGAAGGACACAGCCTAATCTGTATTCAGTCCTGACATTGTCCACATCTGATATGGAACATTAGCCCCTAACTCCCTCTATAGACTAGTGTCCTTCAGTTTATATTACTTTATGTTAATAGAGAGAGAAAAGTCGGCAAGCCGTCGTTTGTCATTGTTAGGGTGGGTGCTCCGTGCGCCTGTTTTAAATGCATGTGTTTATCAGATAGAGAGAGGTAAAGGGGGAGAGGGGGAAGTAGACCTGACGGGGCAGGGAACCTCCTTTTTTTCCATCCTTATTGATCTTTGATCCAACTAAAGAACAACCCCCCTTCCTCCCTTCATATCCTCCTTCCCCTCACTCTTTTGGCTATGTTACGTTCCTCTTTGACCGTCTATTTTCCGTTCCTACGCTGAGCCTCCGCGTCTGAGTGGCGCCAGGCAGGAGGAACGTTGTTAGGTCCATGTGGAACAGCGAGCAGCAGGGAACTTGCTCTTCCACCTGGATTGTTTGGTTCCCATTATGTTCCTCCTGGCTATTCACTCAGGAAAGTACTCTCTACCAATGGGGTTGAAGCTTAGGGAGAAAAGCTGTGTTAATACGGTACATTTGGACCCAGTGCCTTGACGTGTGGTGAGAAGATGTCTGATTTGAACAGGCAAACAGCTTAAGTAGTTTAACATTGAAACAGACATTAGGGATCTCAATGAGCTGTTATGAAACATAAAACAGTGACAGGAAGATTGAAGACTTGAAAATGAGGAGTCAATCGTTTTGGGAGAAAGCACAGACACATAGTTCTGAACCTGATACCATCCCTCATCTTTCTCACCCCTTACACTCATCATCTGATAATCCTATGAATGCATCATGTTATAAAATACTGTCCACTATAATTTGTCTAGTAATACCCAAATCCATAGGCCTACAGTAATAAATAATGTTGCATGGGGATGTATTGGGTAGCGAAGCAACCCTACCACCTACTACAAGTGTACTAACAAATGTGCTATACTGTATGTCAACTAAACATCGTACATCAGCGTCTTGTTGTCTCAACCCCATTCCCATCTCCAGACCCTTGTATAATCCTTGCAGAACTTTGTTTTGTTGTTTTGTGTACTTCAGAAAAACAATGATCTGGTTCAACAGAAGATGTTATTTACAATACAATTGAAAAGCACAACAGCAACACTAATGATGATTCCACCAGTCAATGGCAAAACAGAACACGAACAGTGCTACAATTAGAACCCTGCTTAACACACCGCACATCATCTCATTTGAATAAAATAAAACGAGAGTGAGCGTCTGATGAAGTCAGCCGAGGGAATATTGTTTAAATCCGACTCTATTCTCTGACTTCTGTTGGAATTAATGTGGCTAATTGTCTTCAGCCAATTAGGAGTCTATTCCCTGCTGCCGTCTGGTGAAACACTGCCAGCTAATTGGATTAAATCTTTATCATTTCCTGTGAAACTGGGAGCGAAAGGGGAATATGAAGGAACGCTATCGCCTTATAATTAAAATCCCAACCTAATGACTGTGTTTTTATTAACACCCTCTTTTCATGTGTGTCTCTTTGCCTTAAATAGGGGTGGAAAATCAAGCTAAAGCTGGGGTCTTAGGCTACATGACCAATTTGATGACGTTGAATCATTCACTGTAGGGACACTCCCTTCTGCTAATTCTTATTACTCTGAGACCAATCCTAGTCTATGTTTCAATGTCCATATTATTTTAGAATGCATGCCCAATGTATTGGTTTGTTGTAAGGGGTACACTAGTTGGTGCCCATATTGGAATAGAACCATAGTTTGTGTTTACACAGGTAGCCCAATTTTGATATTTTTCTAATAATTGGTGTTTTGACCAATCAGATCACATCTGTTGCCAATAATTTGGCAAAATATCAGAATTGGGATGCCTGTGTAAACCCAGCCATATAATCCCATAATCCAAGTTACATATAATTAAATAAACAGGTGTCCTAATGTCAACAGCTGTTTGAAATCACTCCATAAATATTTGAAGGTCATAAAGGATCTAGTTTTGTTTTTGAGAATGTATTTTTCTGTAACTCCCACCAGCTGTCAGAGATCTCCCATCATCAGCTCTGATGGAGCAGAGAGAACAAAATTATACTGATCATCACACACTTGGTCTTTGTTCTCTACACACCGCCATCCTCCATCTGGTAACCAATGTGGAATTAATACAATGTGGACATAAGACCTGATTAAATTGATCCAATGCCTCTCTCTCTCTCTCTATATATATATATATATATATATATATACACTGCTCAAAAAAATAAAGGGAACACTTAAACAACACAATGTAACTCCAAGTCAATCACACTTCTGTGAAATCAAACTTTCCACTTAGGAAGCAACACTGATTGACAATACATTTCACATGCTGTTGTGCAAATGGAATAGACAAAAGGTGGAAATTATAGGCAATTAACAAGACACCCCCCAAAACAGGAGTGATTCTGCAGGTGGTGACCACAGACCACTTCTCAGTTCCTATGCTTCCTGGCTGATGTTTTGGTCACTTTTGAATGCTGGCAGTGCTTTCACTCTAGTGGTAGCATGAGACGGAGTCTACAACCCACACAAGTGGCTCAGGTAGTGCAGTTCATCCAGGATGGCACATCAATGTGAACTGTGGCAAAAAGGTTTGCTGTGTCTGTCAGCGTAGTGTCCAGAGCATGCAGGCGCTACCAGGAGACAGGCCAGTACATCAGGAGACGTGGAGGAGGCTGTAGGAGGGCAACAACCCAGCAGCAGGACCGGTACCTCCGCCTTAGTGCAAGGAGGTGCACTGCCAGAGCCACCTGCCACCTCCTTGCACAAAGGCGGAGGTAGCGGTCCTGCTGCTGGGTTGTTGCCCTCCTACGGCCTCCTCCACGTCTCCTGATGTACTGGCCTGTCTCCTGGTAGCGCCTGCATGCTCTGGACACTACGCTGACAGACACAGCAAACCTTTTTGCCACAGTTCGCATTGATGTGCCATCCTGGATGAACTGCACTACCTGAGCCACTTGTGTGGGTTGTAGACTCCGTCTCATGCTACCACTAGAATGAGAGCACCGTCAGCATTCAAAAGTGACCAAAACATCAGCCAGGAAGCATAGGAACTGAGAAGTGGTCTGTGGTCACCACCTGCAGAATCACTCCTGTTTTGGGGGGTGTCTTGCTAATTGCCTATAATTTCCACCTTTTGTCTATTCCATTTGCACAACAGCATGTGAAATGTATTGTCAATCAGTGTTGCTTCCTAAGTGGACAGTTTGATTTCACAGAAGTGTGATTGACTTGGAGTTACATTGTGTTGTTTAAGTGTTCCCTTTATTTTTCTGAGCAGTGTATATTTAAACCTGTCCCTGTCCACCCATGGGCCCTGCTCATCCTCTTAAATGACAATCAGAATGAATGGTATGATTTGGGGGGGGGGGCTGTACTTCAGAGCCTCTTAAACCTGGCTCCATTATTGGCCTCTTGATTGGCAAGGCAGGGCTAGATGCACAGAGATTAGACTCAGAGGTAATGTATACTGGGTTTCATATCGTCAGAAACAATAGAAGGTATAGGGATGTATACCACACAGGACAATGCTATTGCTAAACAATTATAAAGAGAGAAGAGGGAGGCTATAGGTCATTATTATTGTCATAATCATTAGGTTCCTGACCTCTCCACATGACAACATATCAGATGTATTACGACTACTTTATGAATTGGCACAGAGACATTATGAAATGTCACCAGTTTGGATTGGAAAGCCTGATAGTCCACTTAAAACACACTGAGCAAAGCTGAATAGCTAGGTTGTTTTTATTGGCCCATTACCTGATTGGTTGTTATGAAGGCGTGAGGGGATATTTTTGTACCACACTTAATAGCCGTGATGTATTTCCTCCCCAGTAACAACACAGATGCTGTTGCTCACCAATCCTGCAATCCCATCCACGGTAACATCATACTAATTTCATCAGTGGCCCATGGCTCAACCAAACCACTGGTGCGGACATCAATTCTCTATTAGCACACTGCTGTCAACATAGAGGCAAGCTACTTACTGCAGGCTCACTCTGTGGAGTGACTACTGTTTACGTTTCTGGTAATAATGTGTTTACTTAAGCTGTCCAGGGAATCAGAGCCAGTGACAAATCCTTCCTCAAGGATAAACTACTTATTCAGAATTAAAGAGAGTTCCTCGAAAACAACGATTAGGAGAAACAGAGAGTGAGCGTGTGTGTTTTTGTGTTTGTGTGTGTTTTTGTGTGTGTGTGTGCGTGTGTGTGTGCGTGTGTGCTCATGCACTTACTTGTGTATTAAATACACAATTCTAGTAAAGGGTCTTAACGATATCTTTCCCTTCTGCTCGAGGATAAGCAGAGATTTGGACTAATGATGTCATTTAAAAACAATAACATTTGGGAGTAAAACAGACAGACAGACAGACAGACAGACAGACAGACAGACAGACAGACAGACAGACAGACAGACAGACAGACAGACAGACAGACAGACAGGCCACTTAGCTGATGGCTAGTGGTTAGAGTGACAGCAGTGACAGTCAGCTAACCTGGAGGATGTCATGCAGCTTGGCTCTAAGCAGCACTTGAGTAATATGGGGATGAGCTGCTTAGCCATGGTTGTTACCATGATGATCCTGTAGAGAACAAAGCTCAAAAGCTGGATTTCTTAGAAACATCAATTCACTTTCAAGTAAGCAGGCCCTTTTCAATTGTTTTTTTAAAATGGTGAGTGCATTGTCCTATAACCTCTTAAAGGTGCTGGTTGAATTATTTGAAACTACAATATCAATTCAAATCCATTCAAATAACTTTTATGAATGTGTGGAATGAATGATACATACAAGACGCATAACAACATAGAAAACTAAAACATGAAGGCTATGGTATAAAGGACTAGAAGCATTCTATGCAATCCCAGGGAACATACACATACAGTATTTACAAATACAATTACAAACTTAAAGAGTTAAGGAGTTTGATATGGCCACATGTCAGCTCTTGCCAGGGTGAGAAGTATTGCAGGTGTAAACTCAGGTGTCCTCTCTCAAAACATGCAGTACCTCCGCAACATAGCCACTACACGACACTACACACCAATTCCCTGAACATTCAGTTAACCCTTCTCTACATTGGCTCCACCATATTGATTTAGAGAGAGCTTCCTCCTCCTTCCTCTGAGGGAGCCAAGTCGTGTGGCCAGCTCCTCTTTGCAGCTCCGCTCCCAGTGTCGTTTCCCTGCCGACGCAGAGGGACAGACCAGCGATGAGGGAAAGCATCTGGAAAAACAAACAGGAAGCCCGGAGAGAGGAATCTTGGGATGAAATACTGCCGAGTTGGACGACTGCAGCGCTCTGCCATAATACGGGGGGCTGGAGGTTGAGGGGTGAGGGGGATTGAGGGGCCAAGAGGGGCTTTGGTCCCATTTGTACTGCATGCCTCATGAAAATATAATGAACAGGAGGTATTGACCCGGGGCACACACACACACGTTCGGATGTACACACACACGTACACATGCACGCATTAGGTACACACATAAGCACACACAAATGCGCACATGCTCACACACACGTGTGCACACACACACACCCAAACACACACACTGTACAGTCCAGCTCAAACACGCTCTAGGCTGCCAAGAGATTTGATAGCCATTATTGACATGCTGTTCTTTTTCATTGGTCTTACCGTAGTCAGAGTTGTTGTTAAATTCTTTGTGAGCCGATACTATCAGAACAAAAGTCATGCAATATAGTCACTTAGCTCAAGAGCAAAGGACAGTCATGTCTGATGTCATTTTAGTGGAACATGATATATCTAAACCATGGTATTTCATGCCTGTCTACACACACTCTTCATCGTGGAAATGTCTCACGCTGACATTTCAAATAGAATTTCAAGGATCTGTTTTGCAGCTGGGAGAATGGCTCAGTTTTATTGAAAAGGACTGGAGAGGTAAATGGATGTGTATCTGAGTGGTGAAAATGACATTGTGCAGAGCATGGAGCAGAGGGAGAGAGATCAATGATGATCATAAACAAAATACAATAAAGTCATCTATTGCCATTATGAGCAAATGGGCATTGTATTGGAGGCCATGTGCAGTTTGAAACATGTAGCGTTTAGCTTTGCCAAGAAGCTTGGACGAACACATGGAAAACAATTGGCGTGTTATGCAAAACAAATGCACAGATGAATACGCTCTGTGGACCTCTTCACTCTGCACCTCTTCACACACACACACACACACACACACACACACACACACACACACACACACACACACACACACACACACACACACACACACACACACACACACACACACACACACACACACACACACACACACACACACACACACACACACACACACACACACAAACACACAAAAACACACTCTTCCCTTCACACACACTGACAGACAATCGCCTAGCACGCGTCAGAGAAACCCGAGTGCTGTTTTGTCACACACCAACATCTGGATCTGCTAAGGAAATGAACGGCCGTTCTCCTGTCATTTAACCTGCAAGCTATTGACCCACGTGTTGAAAAGTCTTCTTGGATACTTACAGAGGCCTACTCAGGATACAGCCCCGCGCACCATAAATCATTGGGTTCCCTCCTTCCACGGGGTATTCGGCGTCTGGCTGTAATTTTGAGGTTTCTTTCAGAACAGAAACATTTACAGTAGTGCACAGATTACCGAAGCGCCGTTTCAAATCTGCGGCAGATGCTCCACACAGAAAGCTGTAAAAGGTGCTTGCGAGGCGGATCGCATATGATCGTATACAGGCACGTGAAATGAATTACCCCAGAGTGAAATCCATATGGCTGGAATTGATTTTAGTTTCTGTCATTCTTTCTGTTTTTATGGTACATTGATTAAGACTGGATGGTTGACAGTAAACCAGAGATATGCTCTGGTGATGGGGCAGTTTAGGATGGTTGATAGTAAACCAGAGATATGCTCTGGTGATGGGGCAGTTTAGGATGGTTGACAGTTAACCAGAGATATGCTCTGGTGATGGGGCAGTTTAGGATGGTTGACAGTTAACCAGAGATATGCTCTGGTGATGGTGCAGTTTAGGATGGTTGACAGTTAACCAGAGATATGCTCTGGTGATGGGGCAGTATAGGATGGTTGACAGTTAACCAGAGATATGCTCTGGTGAGGGTTGACAGTTAACCAGAGATATGCTCTGGTGATGGGGCAGTTTAGGATGGTTGACAGTAAACCAGAGATATGCTCTGGTGATGGGGCAGTATAGGATGGTTGACAGTTAACCAGAGATATGCTCTGGTGATGGGGAAGTTTAGGATGGTTGACAGTAAACCAGAGATATGCTCTGGTGATGGGGCAGTATAGGATGGTTGACAGTTAACCAGAGATATGCTCTGGTGATGGGGCAGTTTAGGATGGTTGACAGTTAACCAGAGATATGCTCTGGTGAGGGTTGATAGTAAACCAGAGATATGCTCTGGTGATGGGGCAGTTTAGGAGGGTTGACAGTAAACCAGAGATATGCTCTGGTGATGGGGCAGTTTAGGATGGTTGACAGTAAACCAGAGATATGCTCTTGTGATGGGGCAGTATAGGATGGTTGACAGTAAACCAGAGATATGCTCTGGTGATGGGGAAGTATAGGATGGTTGACAGTAAACCAGAGATATGCTCTGGTGATGGGGGAGTTTAGGATGGTTGACAGTTAACCAGAGATATGCTCTGGTGATGGGGCAGTATAGGATGGTTGACAGTAAACCAGAGATATGCTCTGGTGATGGGGCAGTATAGGATGGTTGACAGTAAACCAGAGATATGTTCTGGTGATGGGGCAGTATAGGATGGTTGACAGTTAACCAGAGATATGCTCTGGTGATGGGGAAGTATAGGATGGTTGACAGTAAACCAGAGATATGCTCTGGTGATGGGGGAGTTTGATGGTTGACAGTTAACCAGAGATATGCTCTGGTGATGGGGCAGTTTAGGATGGTTGACAGTTAACCAGAGATATGCTCTGGTGATGGGGCAGTATAGGATGGTTGACAGTAAACCAGAGATATGCTCTGGTGATGGGGCAGTTTAGGATGGTTGATAGTAAACCAGATATATGCTCTGGTGATGGGGCAGTTTAGGATGGTTGATAGTAAACCAGAGATATGCTCTGGTGATGGGGCAGTTTAGGATGGTTGACAGTTAACCAGAGATATGCTCTGGTGATGGGGCAGTTTAGGATGGTTGACAGTTAACCAGAGATATGCTCTGGTGATGGGGCAGTATAGGATGGTTGACAGTTAACCAGAGATATGCTCTGGTGAGGGTTGACAGTTAACCAGAGATATGCTCTGGTGATGGGGAAGTTTAGGATGGTTGACAGTAAACCAGAGATATGCTCTGGTGATGGGGAAGTATAGGATGGTTGACAGTTAACCAGAGATATGCTCTGGTGATGGGGCAGTTTAGGAGGGTTGACAGTAAACCAGAGATATGCTCTGGTGATGGGGCAGTTTAGGATGGTTGACAGTAAACCAGAGATATGCTCTGGTGATGGGGCAGTATAGGATGGTTGACAGTAAACCAGAGATATGCTCTGGTGATGGGGGAGTTTAGGATGGTTGACAGTTAACCAGAGATATGCTCTGGTGATGGGGCAGTTTAGGATGGTTGACAGTTAACCAGAGATATGCTCTGGTGATGGGGCAGTATAGGATGGTTGACAGTAAACCAGAGATATGCTCTGGTGATGGGGGAGTTTAGGATGGTTGATAGTAAACCAGATATATGCTCTGGTGATGGGGCAGTTTAGGATGGTTGATAGTAAACCAGAGATATGCTCTGGTGATGGGGCAGTTTAGGATGGTTGACAGTTAACCAGAGATATGCTCTGGTGATGGGGCAGTATAGGATGGTTGACAGTTAACCAGAGATATGCTCTGGTGATGGGGCAGTTTAGGATGGTTGATAGTAAACCAGAGATATGCTCTGGTGATGGGGCAGTATAGGATGGTTGACAGTTAACCAGAGATATGCTCTGGTGATGGGGCAGTTTAGGATGGTTGACAGTTAACCAGAGATATGCTCTGGTGATGGGGCAGTTTAGGCATGAAGATAGGAGTTTCTTTAGTTGTTTACAGCACACAAAAAGGCCGTTCCTGGTGAGTATTGGAGGTAATTGTAGTAACTGTTGTGGTGCTGCTTTAAATGGAACCGTGATTCAGCAGTAGCACTATTCTGAATCTATTGTACGATACTGCTTGTCTACACCATCCTTCAGGCCGGATAGGAACAGTTGTCCATGAACAAAATGTATGGATGATATTGCTATCGAACTTAACCCTGGATAAAATGTGATGAACTCGGAAGCAACAGAATTAAGTAACATATTTGCTTTGAACAGCTGCTGGCCACTGAACTCCATTCACTACACTAAATTCTAGAATACCAGAGAACAAAATGTCTGGTTCTCTGTCCTTGGCCATGCAGCGAGAGGGCAAGAGGTAAATTATTCACCAAAACAAGACAGTACTAGGTAATAGAGCTGAGGCTTACAGTAACTCAATCAGAACCTAACATCTGAAGCACACATCGCTTGCCCCAAGCCTGCAGGCCTGTGAAGCTCGACCCTGCTCCCAGCACACAGACACGGCTGCAGCCTCTATGAGGTCAAAGGCTGTTTGTCGACCACAAACCACATGAAATTGGCTCGCCTGTCGCAGCAGCCGGTGGAAGATCATAAGACGGTCCTCGCTAGAGGCTTAGGTCCCATATAAACACACGTGTACTCTCACAGAGGCACACACATACGTTCTATATATGCACTCAGCTGTGTCCCTTTACCTTCCACTCAAAAAGTAGATTGGTATTGTTGAATTGTTGGATTTGTTGAATTAGTCCACTGTTGTACAGAAAGTGGCACAGTATCATATGATGCAAAATGAATCATACTGTGACACTTTCAAAATGTTGAATGTTGTGTATGTTAAAACTTGGTTGCTGACATGCAAAACATTTTGGTACAGTGTCAACAGTGGACTACAAACAAATGAAAATATACTAAAATGTTGTTTTTGAGTGGAATGTTCCTTTAAAGTGCTTCAGATATGATCTCACTGATATGACTCAGTAACCCAATTGTACAACCTTCTTTCACATAGGTAAAACTATCTACAGTACAGACATAAAACAAAAACACTCTCCATTGACATATGGAAAATACAGTATTAAAGAAACAACTGCACTTCCTCCCACTGTTTCCTTAGACTGCCTGTTTAGTTTGGACAAGAGGAGGTTGAATGAATCATACCTCAAAGTTCAATAAGTCATACCTCCATTCTTGCACAATATATTTCAATTGTTTATAATTAATTTGACGTGTTGTTGACAGCAGCCTGTTCTCTTTTCAGCACCTCAGGTTCTTGTTCCAGGGGTGACCTATGTGTTCGGTGTGTTTCTCTCAATACCCATAGGTGATATCACATAGTCACTACGTTTCTAAGAGGTCTAATCAGCCTGACCATATTGGCTGTGCCTTACTCTCCATTTGGTTCAATTGCACGCACATCATTCTGCCAATATAAACTAATGATGAACCACATAAACAAGAAGGACGAAGATTACAGTTGAGAAAAGATAACGGTAACGACGATGATTATAATAATTACAGTGGTACAATGCCAAAATCACTTCTCTATGGACTCAGCACGAGAAGTAACATTCTCTATGGAGTCAGCACGAGAACTAACATTCTATAGGGACTCAACACAAGAAGTAACATTCTCTATGGACTCAGCACGAGAAATAACATTCTATATGGACTCAACAGGAGAAGAAACATTCTATATGGACTCAGCAGGAGAAGAAACATTCTATATGGACTCAGCAGGAGTAGTAACGTTCTCCATGGACTCAACACAAGAAGTAACATTCTCTATGGACTCAGCACGAGAAATAACATTCTATATGGACTCAGCAGGTGTAGTAAAGTTCTCTATGGACTCAAGAGGAGAAGTAGCAGTCCCTATGGACTCAGCAGGAGAAGTAACCTTCTCCATGGACCCTGCACGAGAATTAAAAGTCTCTATGGACTCTGAAGGAGAAGTAACATTCTCTATGGACTCTGAAGGAGAAGTAACATTCTCTATGTACTCAGCATGAGAAATAACATTCTCTATGGACTCTGAAGGAGAAGTAACATTCTCTATGTACTCAGCATGAGAAATAACATTCTCTATGGACTCAGTACAAGAAATAACATTCTCTATGGGCTCAGCACGAGAACTAACATTCTCTACGGACTCAGCAGGAGAACAAACATTCTCTACTGACTCAGCAGCAGAAGTAACATTCTCTATGGACTCAGCAGGAGAAGTAACCTTCTCTATGGAGTCAGCACGAGAAGTTACATTCTCTATGGAGTCAGCACGAGAAGTAACATTCTCTATGGAGTCAGCACGAGAAGTTACATTCTCTATGGAGTCAGCACGAGAAGTAACATTCTCTATGGAGTCAGCACGAGAAGTTACATTCTCTATGGAGTCAGCACGAGAAGTTACATTCTCTATGGAGTCAGCAGGAGAAGTAACATTCTCTATGGACTCAGCAGGAGAATTCAAATTCTCTATGGACTCTGAAGGAGAATTAACATTCTTTAGGGACTCAGCACGAGAAGTAACATTCTCTATGGACTCTGAAGGAGAATTAACATTCTTTAGGGACTCAGCACGATAAGTAACATTCTCTATGGATTCAGCATGAGAACTAACATTATTTGCTGACTCAGCACGAGAACTAACATTATTTGCTGACTCAGCACGAGAAGTAACGTTATCTTCGGACTCAGCAGGAGAAGAAACATTCTCCATGGATTCAGCAGGAGAAGTAACATTCTCTATGGACTCAGCACGGGAACTAACATTCTCTACGGACTCTGAAGGAGAAGTAACATTCTCTATGGACTCAGCAGGAGAAGTAACATTCTCTTTGGACTCAGCATTAGAAGTAACATGTCAAAGAGATTATTTAAAAGACCATCATGACTAGAGTTTGTAGGCCTAAATATGGTCCAGAGTTTTTCAAGGCCTGGTTACAGGGTGAATAAAAACTCCTGGCCACAGATATAGGTGATGACAACCAACGTCAGAGCAAAAGTGTAGAGTGAAAAGAGGGCGGTAACAGACAGATATAGCTTCACATGGGCTCTGGTGCTCGTGATTACAAACCTCAAGACAGAAACAGAGAGATGGAAATGAGAGAAAAAGGCCTGTGTTCCCCGGTGGACAGCAAGGCCATGAAATCAGTGCCAAAGCCATAAAGAATAGAGATTGGCAGGGAGAAATGGAGGGGGAGGGAGACGAAGGGGGAAAGAGACAGAGGGAGATGTGGGGTTGGCCTAATGTCTCCAGTACAGGGATCTGAGCGAGAGCCAGTAAGGAGAGAGAAATTAAGAAAAGAGAGACTGGGGAATACAAGAGCAAAACAAACCTTCATGTCCTAAGATGACTTATTGTAAGACCTCACACTCAGCCTAAACATCCATCCACTTCTCATTCCTGACACAAAAACAGAATTCATAGTACAGAGGACAATGAGAACTTAACAATGAGAATGTCATTAATACAAGCAGCACCTTCTTTTGGGAATCAACTGTTGTTGAGGCTAGCAGCAAAACAGAAACACAATCCTCCATGTCGCCTCAGGTGAACAGAAAAAAGGTAAAGGACATTTACATTTACTGGCCAAATGATGTAATGATCAAGGGTGTTTGGTGTTTTATAATGGGTTAATGGTAAAGGGCTCCCTACCCACACAACACAAGAATGGCCATCAAAAGACCCAATGCTAGCGAATGATCCTGCTCACTGCATTAGAGTGGAGAAGCCCCTCTCCAGGAAAATGTGTGTTGAGAATTAATTCACCTTCATGTAATATTCATTGAGTTATAATAAAACTGGGCAGACCCCAGAGCTTCTCCACGGCAATATAAAGTGCAGCATAATTGTGTTTTATCACAGTTTTGGCTGTGAAGTATGACTCTAGACTAAAAGAGATGCTGGTGTGCTGGTGTAATGTGGACTGCACAACACAGTGCCCCTACTGACTTGGCTGACTGCCCTGCAGTTTCCCACGAACCACCAAAAGGAAATGTAGGGCCAGGTTAAAGATCAACCTAAACCCCACCTACACAATGACTCTACTTATACTTGGCAACTCTTTGGCTAACAATAGAGACAACCAGATGGATATTTCTCTGTGATATCCTGCAAGACACAAGTCCTTATCCATACTTTCTTTGCATTTTAATTTCAAGACTATTCACCTTTCTCTCAAGAACAGGATGATCTGCAATGGTACAGAAACATGCCACTAATAATTTTCCTGCATAATAGTGAATTTAAAGGAGCGATGATGAGAGAGAAAGAGACAGAAAGGGAGAGAGAGAAAGAGAGTGAGAGAGAGAGAGAGAGAATGAAAAAACGAGTGAGAACCCTCCTCTATCTTGGCTAGACCCAGAAACAGACTACAATCAATTAGTCTAGCTCTACAATAGCAGGAAATCTCATATTGGGGTCATGTATCCCTTATCTGACTGTGGATTTTCACATGCTAGATAATATTCTAATGGGGAATGGTGGGGAATGAACAATGTCAAAGGGAGTGTTATTTTTGCCCCAGGGCACTTGGTAACACACACTGGTAATGGACACAAAGTGAGGATCACACAGGTTAGGGCACTTTCTCAAGTCCTCCCACACAAGTGGGTTAGATAAAGATCAAATGAATTATGACAAAAGGCACCTTTCTATATAATAACTTTTTTTCACCACAGATAGAGACTTGGATATTCATAAATAAAGAAATGATTAAAGCCGAATGTAAAATGTCAAATTCAAGGCTTACAATCGAACACATTTTCTTTTAACACAAAGGCTAAATAAATACTACGTTGGGTAACATAAGAGGAGTCTCTACTTATTACCTAATTCAACTATTAAACTATTCACGTCAACACAACCCATTGGTGCTCTTGTGTCATGATGTAGCTGGTAACCATTTTAACTATGGTGGAGTGGTGTCAGTTTCACTCCTTAACATTACTGATTCATCAGGAACAAGACAGGACAGGTGGAGGCAATATGAGTCATGCCTGTTAGAAATCCATCGTATTACCTGTCCAGGTTTTAATTTCAGTGTGAGACAAGAAGGAGACAGGAAAAGGAGGCCTCTTAACACTATTGAGATGCACGATTGAGCTCTCTCCTTCCCCAACATCTCCTTTGCAATCCGGACAGGTGTTGTGTGGGTAAACTGGCACCGGTGGACGAGCCACTCTAATTCCACTGACAGCTTTATGACCTTTTATGTGTCCCAGCTGCCTTGTTTATGGCCGGCTGACTGTGCGTTCATGTTCAACAACATTAAACATGCATAAGCTAGGCTCTGCGGCCCATCACAGTGCATGGTACACACACCCTCCGAGCCCCGCGCTGCTAATGCTAGACGCTAACACGTCTACAGAAAAAGGAGGCCATGAAAGCCATAAAAACCAAGCGGAAATTAAAATGTCGGAAGCTGTTGCATGTATGACGATGGATATATGGTGTCTTATGACATGGAACACAATAGAACTATAAATCATGAATTTGGTGGAAACACTAAGATATTATACAATGAGGTGTCTGTTGGTTCAGTATGACCAAGTGGAATTGAGAAAACAGTCGTGTTTTGATAGAGAGGGGCTCCTATACTAAGACATGGGTTTTATGGGACCCCTAGCTCCCCCACAGTAAGTCTGATTTATTTCCCCTGTCCGTACAGTGAGACAAGGTCAGAAGAGGCGAGGTGGAGGGACCAATGGCTCCAGGGGCGCCGACCCTGCGGAACATGGCGCTTGCAACGCCAGGGTTGTGGGTTCAATTCCCACGGGGGGACCAGGATGAATATGTATGAACTTTCCAATTTGTAAGTCGCTCTGGATAAGAGCGTCTGCTAAATAATGTAAATGTAAATGTAATGATGGTTAATTAATAATGGCTCTGGGAAAATGTTCCAAAAAACAGAATCTCCCCTTGTTCCTGGAGTACAGTAACCTACTCATCAGATTATTGGAGTGGAGTGGAGTGGAGTGGAGTGTGTGTGTGTGTGTGTGCGTGCGTGTGTGCGTGCAATTGTGTGTATGTATGTGTCAAGGAATCGGAGAGGAAACAGCCAGTGATTTATGGACCATTGTTGTTTGGAGGGTATTTGGCCAGAGTCCCTGTTCTTATCAAGCATGTAGGTCTGGGACCTCACTGGAGCGCGCTCTGACCCCACTCGCCCTAAATCTCAACGCCCTGGCCCCTGTGAACCAGATAAGGCGGCCCTTTCACCTGTACCCTGGGACCTCCAAAGAACGAGTCCAGAATACATTCTTGATAAACCTTACGTGTTGTCCCACTTCATAGATCCAGTTTCTCAGGTAGCCATTCTTTCCACCTGAGAACCATAGTACTTGGAGATTAGTCTGAAATGATCTTGAGTCGTGCTTCTTTACACTCTAGAATAAGACAGAGATTCAGATCCTTTATCTCGATCTGTGTCCCTGTCTGTGATGGCTGCCCTGGGGATAGGGATGGAAGGAGGTGGAGAGCCATATGGAACACATTGGTTCCTGAAATGAAGCAGTTGGAGTTTCAGTGGGCCAACTATTAAATCGGGGCAGCTTCCCTGCTCCTTACCAAGCAGGCCTGGCTGGACAGTCATTGAAGAGAGGGAGAGGGAGAGAAAAAAAGAGGGGGAAAGAGAGAGAGGGGGAACGAGAGAGAGGGAGAAAGAGAGAGAGAGGGAGAAAGAGAGAGAGAGGGAAAGAGAGAGAGGGAAAGAGAGAGAGGGAAAGAGAGAGAGGGAGAGAGAGAGAGGGAGAAAGAGAGAGAGGGAAAGAGAGAGGGAAAGAGAGAGAGAGGGAAAGAGAGAGAGAGTGAAAGAGAGAGAGAGGGGGAAAGAGAAAGAAAAAACAGTGAGAAAAAGGGAGCGATAAATAGAAAGATAAAAAGAGAGAACATAAAAAATGATGTAATTCATCAGCAAGCTGCCCTGCCATGCAGAGAGAGGATAGGAGGCCTCAGTATCGCGGGCCATAACAAAACATGTCAGTGTCATTATTGGCCTAAAGATATGATTAGAGCCACTCTGGGCCGTGTCCCTCTCTCTCTCCTCTTTCTTCACATGAGGAATCTATTCTTCTCCACTCCCCCTGTTTTCTCTTTCTTTTTTAAATGGAGGTTATCATTTGGTTGTCAGGAGCTGATCCAGGGAATAAACAGTACAGTGCCCATGCCTGATCAGGCATGCTGAAGGCCAACCTGGCACGGGGACCACTGCCAACACAACTATCCATTTAACACAGCAGTCATGCAATATTTGTGGACTCTTACTATCACTGTAGAAGTGTGGTGGTGTGTGTATAGTATGTGACTGTGTGTGTGTTTGAAGTAACACCATGAAATATGGGTGTTTTGAAGACCCACATGAAGCCAATGTGAGTGTTTAAAACACCCACCTGGTCTCATGCGCATGTGTGCGTGAATTCACCTCATCAGATAAAAGCATTGGCTACAGCAGTTCATGGACATTTTTATGGTTTGGTAACAAGGTAGCTACAAGCACATAGGGGTGGGAAGTGTGTGTGTTGACAAACACGCACTCACACACACAGGCCTCTATCCAGGGTTCAGCGATTTTCTCTTTATTAAAAACAAACAGAAGAGTAAATGGGTGTTCAGACATGAAACTGCTGCCTTTTTGTATGAAGCCCAGGAGTCCCAGACTCCCAGACAACCCACAGTAAAATAAAGTAGCAGCCAGTCCAGATGAATATTATTTTGCTCCAGTATGGGAAGAGCTCTTTTAAAGGTCAACTACCTTTAACCTGTCTAGGCTAATGGTCTATGTGGCATCGATATGAGTCAGAACCATTAATTATAGTGTCAAAATCAAAATCAGTTTGGTCATAAAACTGAGTTTTGTAAAGGAGTTTGTCACGGTTTATTGGAAGGTTGGGTATGGATTATGATCACTTGCCCAGTGCCCACTAACACGAGAGAAGCAGCTGTACTGCGCTCTATCCAATCATCGCAGTCAGAACCTCCAGACAGTGAGACAGACATGTCCATTAAGCAGCGCCTGAGAATTGTTACATAAGACAACACATCACCAATGTTAAGCTGAAATAACTCTTGGCCCTAAGCCCTTTATGGAGTGGCCACTTGCTGATGTGTATGATAGTGTCAATCACGCCAGTATGTCACCTTTGTCAAAATGAGAATTGAGACGATCAGATCCCAACTGCAACTTGTCAATATTCCAAAACCCATTCCCGAGCATCTTGTGTTCCCCCGTGACCTGTTTCATAACATGACTCCCTATGAAACACTGCAGGACAGGCAAACTCTGGTAATACATAGTGAGAAAGTTGTAAAAAACAACATGTCACCGAAGCACACACGTCGCCATTCGCCAGTGACTTGACAAGCCGATTGTGGCCTGGCTGCTCAATGAATGGGCCTGCTAGCTACTACTTGCTAGCTTCATTGACAAACTTAGCTAGTGATTTTAAGCACGGATTAACAGTGTGTAGCTTGTGCTTAATTTACAATCGTTTGACAGCTTGCAGATGAAGTTTGAAACATCTTATTACTCTCAGAAATCAGTCCTGATCGAGCAACCAGACTTTCCCGACTCGACGGCCTGTATGCAGTTCACTGACTTGTTTTTCATGCACATTTATTATCTTGAGAAATACTGCACCAAACAAAAACTATTTTGAGAAAGTGGCTGTTGATGCTACGGTGACTCAGGAGGAACAAACAGTACCTGCCAGGGTACGATATGTGAACATAACACACCGACAAACCACACCTCCAAGACAACTATCGTTTGGCTTCAATCATGGTTGCTAGCATTTCTTAATGAGCAATCTGTCACGTTAGTATAAAGGGATCGGGAGACAGGCGCAGGAATGTGAAATAAGGGTTTTCATTTCCCAAATTACAGTGTGCCGTGTAAAGGCACGGGGACGAAGACCAAACAAACACGTATACAAAAGACAGGGTAGAAACCCAAACAAAAGAGCAAGGAGTACCTCGAATAAATACATCACACGGGACGAGACCTGTAATCATCTGCGCGATCCACAATGGCACAAAAGCCAAAACACACGACACAGGTACTCACACGCACCAATGGACATTGTAACAATAATGGACCAGACAAAGGTGAACAAACGGCACACTTATACAATTAACAATCAAATGGGAATAGGGACCAGGTGTGCGTAATGACAGTTCCGGAGGGATCCCTGACACAATCTTCAAAATGAGGCCAAATCAGGAAGCGCAGTCACCTTTTAAAGAGACAGAGCCTCGTTACATCTGTCTATTCCATTTAGGTGGAGATACTTTTATTTATTTATTTTTATTTTACCGTTATTTTACCAGGTAAGTTGACTGAGAACACGTTCTCATTTGCAGCAACAACCTGGGGAACAGTTACAGGGGAGAGGAGGGGGATGAATGAGCCAATTGTAAACTGGGGATTATTAGGTGACCATGATGGTTTGAGGGCCAGATTGGGAATTTAGCCAGGACACCGGGGTTAACACCCCTACTCTTACGATAACTGCCATGGGATCTTTAATGACCTCAGAGAGTCAGGACACCTGTTTAACATCCCAACCAAAAGACAGCACCCTAAACAGGGCAGTGTCCCCAATCACTGCCCTGGGGCATTGGGATATTTTATTAGAGCAGAGGAAAGAGTGCCTCCTACTGGCTCTCCAACACCACTTCCAGCAGCATCTGGTCTCCCATCCAGGGACTGACAAGGACCAACCCTGCTTAGCTTCAGAAGCAAGCCAGCAGTGGTATGCAGGATGGTATGCTGCTGGCATGGAGGAATGAGGTACACACACACATGCATGCGCATGCGCGCGCGCGCACACACACACACACACACACACACACACACACACACACACACACACACACACACACACACACACTGAAAAGGGGTTCATTCATTTATGGTGGAAGAGCTGTTATCATGTCTGATCCGTATCCCGCTCACACACACCAGTCAGGGGTCTGTGAGTGGCCCAGGAATATCAGCGTCTCTTCTCTTCTAACAGATGATTGGGCTGTACAGTACAATCTGTGGGCTGAGGCTGTGCCCCCATGGTTCTTGGTCTTGACAAGGATAACAGTACACAACATTACAGTGTGTCCCAACTCCTCTACCTCCTCTTTTACTACTGACACATACAGTCATTTTCTTTCCCTTAAAATCTCACACACTTCTACTGTTTCTAGCCAGGATATGAATGGTAATGACATGTTTAAAACAGAGAACATATAGCATTTGAGAGAATGAACATACAGTATATATTTAATGGATTACATATACAGCTGTGTAGGAAGTGAGTGTCTTTACATTTGAAGAAATCATGTATTGTAATCAACTGTATAGTAGGTGTTTGATTAATGAAGCATGTTAAAGATAATGACAGATGTGCAGGTGCTCTAGAGACTGTCACCCTCCCTCCAGTTTCCAGACTGACCCTGCCTGTCTCCACTTTGTGGCCTCCATTGCTCCCCTCACAGGCCTCAACACCAAGGCAGGTAATGGGCTCTGACACAATGTTGTGTGTGTGTGTGTGAGTGAGTGAGATGGGTCTCGGCTGGAGAGACTACAGCTCCTGGACCTCATCATCTTCGCCTGTGACCCATCAGAAGAAAAAGAATGCTTCCAAAAGAGGAGGGATGAAAAAGCAGAGGAACACCTGATGGTGTTAGTCGTACACTGTACACAGCAGTTTTTCTAAGACTGTGTTTTACTAAAGAAAGAGGAGCAGCAGCCAAATCACAAATGCAGATGGTGTTCCACCAACCATCCAAAAGGGTTCTACCTCTATGGGAGGAATACACAGTATTTCACTAGGGTGTCCTGCCTGATCTTTGCCATTATCAGATAAATACTGTCCGTACACAGTGTAACGTTTAAAACAATCGGTATTCTCTCTGATAAAAATCCCCTCTGTTGTGAGATCTGTGCAGGAGTAACATAATGCAGGAAACAGATAACTAACTTGTCTTGATAATGGCCTTTAAGTCACCTTGAATGAATCTAGCTGTCATGTCTAATACTTCAGCACAGGAAACCAAGCTCTTGTTGTCTGTTCTACTGTTGTCTGACAGAGTGTATTGTGTGGCTACATGACTGGAACTGTTGATATGAAAGCATCCTGGCAGCCTGTTCATTGAGCCTTAATTGTCTGATAACCGTCTTCCTTTCTTAGTACTGCAGCGAGTCTTCCCAAAGTCAACAATGAGAAAACAAGATCGCTGCGACATGGTTTTGCGACAATGGCAATGACTACAAACGCAGCTGAAAAACATGTTGCATTTTAATAAGCACACAGTCATAAACGGAGGCCTTCTCAAGAAATTATATGATTCAATTTCAACTGCTTAATCACTGCAGGCCTGGAACTCATAACTCAGCCCGGTCGGCACAGCTGTGACGATCTTTCGTTCTCTCTTTTTTAAGGGAAATAAAGGAGAGACAGAGTCGTTGTAAGAGGGGATGGACAGGTGTACATTGTCATTGAAACATAGTGTTTTGGCTCTGATGCATTGGTGTCAATGGCATTCGCTGTCTATGGCATACTATATACAGAAGTATGTGGACACCCCTTCAAATTAGGATTTGACTATTACAGTCACCCATTGCTGACAGGTGTAGAAAATCGAGCACACAGCCATGCAATCTCCATAGACAACATTGGCAGTAGAACGGCTTTACTGAAGAGTTCATTGACTTTCAATGTAGCACCATCATAGGATGACACCTTCCCAACAAGTCAGTTCTTCAAATGTCTTCATGAGCTTCATGAAACGGCTTTCCACAAGCCTAACATCACCATGCACAATGCCAAGTGTCGGCTGGAGTGGTGTAAAGCTCTCCGCCATTGGACTCTGGAGCAGTAGAAACGTGTTCTCTGGAGTGATGAATTACGCTTTACCATTTGGCAGTCTGACGGACGAATCTGGGTTTGGCGGATGCCAGGAAAACGCTCCCTGCCCGATGCATAGTGGCAACTGTAAAGTTTGGTGGAGAATGAATAATGGTCTGGGGCTGTTTTTCATGGTTCGGGCTAGGCCCCTTAGTTCCAGGGAAGGGAAATCTTAACGCTACAGCATACAATGACATTCTAGACAATTCTGTGCTTCCAAGTTTGTGGCAACAATTTTGGGAAGGCCCTGTCTTGTTTCAACATGACAATGCCCCCGTGCACAAAGCGAGGTCCATATAGAAATTGTTTGCCGCGATCGATGTGGAAGAACTTGACGTGCACAGAACCCTGACCTCAACCCCATCGAACACCTTTGGGAATTGTAACGCCGACTGCGAGCCAGGTCTAATCGCCCAATATCAGTCCCCAACCTCACTAATGCCCTTGTGGCTGAATGGAACCAAGTTGCCGCAGTAATGTTCTAACATCTGGTGGAAAGCCTTCCCAGAAGAGTGGAGGCTGTTATAGCAGCAAAGGGGGGACCAACTCCATATTAATGCCCATGATTTTTGAATGAGATGTTCAACGAGCAGTTGTCCATATACTTTTGGTAATGTAGTGTATGTCTGCTAGGGATCTGATAGGGCCAACAGGGACCTGCATGCCATTTCTTCAGGTACAAGAGGAGAAAGAGGCGAAGGAGCGTAGGAGGAGATAGAAGAGATGGAAGAAAGGAGGAAGCAGAGATTATAGTGAAGCAAGAGGGGCAAGAAGAAAGCAGAAGACAGTCTAGGAAGATGAGGTGGAACAGTAGGAGGAGAAAAAGACAGTGAGGGAGGAGAGATGCTTCAGTCTGATTTATACCGGACCGTAATAAAGTGGGCATCTCCCTCCCTGGCTGTTTAATATGCGAATATGCAGAGCAGCCCTCTCCTGACAGCTCACCATTAATGAAATGGTGGCTGAGAGCGCAGGTAGCCATAGCTCATCTATATAAAAATACATCATAATGGTTTTACACAGAGTCATCTTTCAGAGATGGGACCATGTACCAGGATACCCAGAAGTGCACTGAGTGATGACTCTAAACATCTCTAGTAGCTCTAGATCTATGCATCCATGCAACCTACAGCACTACATAGCAGAGGAAATGGATTAGATCAAATGGTGAAAAATGTCATGTTTGTACGTAGAAAGAACAACTCCATGTTATCATGTGAGAGTTCTCTTGTGCTTTCTAATTTATAGCGCTATAGGTTTCACACACTTGTTTAGGGCGGAATCCTGACATTTCTGGATATGATCAAATATCCAACTCTGCTTAGCATGATAGATAGGAAACCTACTACGTCAGTGTTCCACACCACTGACGTGTTTGGCCAGTTTTATACCTCAGCATCTGGAAGAGCATCATTTAACCCTTCTAATATGATGAAACAAATGTCCTTTCTGCATCCCCATGGTGATGCCAGTGTTATTTACACACTTTAGTCTTCAATGAGCCAAATGTCCCATCCACATAGCCAATCCATCTAAGAGACATGATTCCCTTATGATTCATATACAAAGCATTCATCATGCATTCTTTACACAAGTGTTTTTAAAGGATAGCACATGTGTGCTGTGTTCACTGTAACACTGTAACCATAAAACCAAATTAAAATCAGAATCCATTGAGGATCACCTTGTCAGTTAATCTGTTCGGAAATAGAAAGTCAATATATGAATCACATATGTACTTTTGTCCTAGCGATCATTTATCTCCACTCCAGATCAATCCCCCAGGTAGCTAGACTACAGATCAGGCAGAGATACATTTACACATTACAAATCCCCTTATATCAGAGACTTACATCACAGACTACACTTCCCCAGTCCCTCATCATAAAGGCTTCATAGTGAGACCCACAGAGGACCAGACAGGGGGCAGAGAGGGGAAGACAGAGAGCAGGGAGAGGAATCATCCAATGTCCAGCCCCAGATGCCTGCTAATACCTACTCTGGCTCCATGTATTTTACATGAACAATCCTCAGAGGGCACGGAGGATAGGAATCTTCCACTATTTAAATACAGGATTTGGGACATCAAAGCCCAGTCGATATTGGAATAACAGAAATAATTAGGGATGTGGAGGGAGGCAGAAATAGACACATTTCCATAAGATGATAATTAGTCCCATGGCTAGCTGGGTCAGGATTGTGCGTACATTGCATGTGTGTGTGTGTGTGTGAGGAAGAAATTTGAAAATCATGTCTGAAATATTCCAACCAAGTATCGATTCTCATTCAATAATCGCAGTCCATAATGGTGAATGGAAGGGACAGTAGTAAATGATACCAAAGGTGATATTCCTCTGCCCAGTCAATCAGTTCACAGGATTGAATAAATATAGTTGAACTGAGTGAAGATAAACTTTAATATCCCTACATACAGACACAACGTTACTGTAAAAATACAGTGTGTGGCTGGACACTTTAATTAGGTATCCAGCTCCATAACATCCAGAAGGTGTTTTATCTTTCATTTTCTATCATTCTAAATGAGCCTCTGATTAATACTTACCATAGTTCCTGTACAGCCCTGTATAACAGATACAGATCACAAAACCTATTTTCTGGGTGCTGTAAGGTCAACTACGTACGTTGTTCCTTTGATCAACATAACGAGGAGAAAGTCTTGTCACACATGCCTGGTGAATGATTTCATGACTGTGTGCATGACGGGTACAAGATGAAGCGGCAAAAACCGCAATTACCTTAAAGCTTCAATCAAACGGGACCAGTGAACTAAAATCACACTTCTCTCAGTACAGTCATTTACAGCGTCTTGTTCTATTTCACGTTCTGGAGTGAAAAAGAGAAGGGTTTGTTTTCTCCTGCTGAGAGGCACATTTAAGAGGGGCCAGCTAGTCTGTCTCCTTATCTACATAATAACTCCTCCACAGACCTGCCAACACGGGTAAACACAGGGTGCTTAGGGTGTGTGTGTGTGTGTGTGCGTATGTGCGGGTGTGTGTGTGTCTGTGTCTGTGTGTGTGCGTGAACGTCTTTCAGCATCAACTTCAAGATCCAGGACCAGTTAGTGGAAACCACTCCAGCCAGTGGAAGTGTGGTGCTGGGAGCTCGGTGCTCCACTTCTCCCCATAAGATCCATCGACTCTGGCTGTGTCTGGCACATCTACTTGCCTGTAAGCTCTTTCCATGCGTTTCCACATTCAATCACTCAACAGCCTTTAAAACAGAGCGCCGCTCTCCAATACACAGTCAGGAACACACTATGAAATCTGATTTATTTACACCCACAAATATCTCTCCCCCAGGACGTATTATCACCTCCATAAAAGCAAAGGGAAGTTGCCTTGGAGAGAGGGGGAAAGATGCTGAACGCTGGTGAACCTTTTCTTTCCTTTTTTTCTCATCTTTTTTTCTGGAGTCTGTCATGTATAGGCAATACCGGTAAACCAGTGCATGGCTGACTGGCTGACTGGCTGTCTGGCTTTTTGCCTGATGACTGTCAGAGTCATCGCCATGGTGATGGATGGATGGAAGACAGATAAAGTGATTCTTCCTGCTGCTCACCTGACCCGACCCCTCCGAGCCCCTCCCCTTCATCGCTCATAGCCACGCTGACCTTGTGTGATCCGCACATGCTCGGTTGAGTTAGCGTTGAAGGGAGGCATCATGGCATCGGTCTGAATTGAGCCGGGAGACATCGATTGATGGACAGGCTAAGTCTGGACACCCGATGCTGGAGAAAGGGAAGTGAAGAAAGACAAGGTCCATTGTAGTCAAGTCCATTGCGAGGCATTTGAATTCAGAACATGACTTGGATATTCAATTAAAACTGAATGTGGATTTAAAACTCGGTCCTTATAAAGTCCATTTAAATTCCAGACTGAAATGATATTGAAGCCAATACTAGGAGCATAGGAGCATAACGGAAGCAAAGTGTCCAAAAGGATCCTACTAGGAGAAACCCTGTTTTATGAAACATGATTATCTTATGCAATCCCTATCCCATGTCCAAATGATCACACCCCACAGGTCGTACACACAGGGCATATCGGTTGAATGAAACACAAACCACCCATGAACCAAAAACCTTTGAAACCCATAGAGACATAATATCTACCAATCTCACTGCATCTCTAATAAATCTATTGGCATCTCATAATTTTCCACCTAGCATCATGGGAAACAGTGTCCCCTGGTGTCTACAATTATACTCCTCCATCCCACATCTCCCATTGAAGCTCCAAACCAAACTACAAATCTAGATCATCATCCTCGCCTCATAAACATATCATTATCTAAGAGCCATTTCATTCCCAGTGTCTGCCAGTCAGTCAACTCCCCTCCATAAGAGCTGCTGCCAGTGTTGTACAGCACTGTTGAATGGTGCATGTGTCACCAGTCCAAACATACTGGAGCCATTAGAGAAGTTGGTCTGGAGCAAAAAGATCAGTGGGCTCTTCTTTTTGGCGCTTTCAGCACCAAAACCTATTATGAAAGTGAGAGGAGGAGAAAGAAGAGAAATGAGGAGAAAGAGGAGGATGAGGGACAATATTCTCTTCTCTCCACAAACTGAGGAAGTTAGAAGAGTTGTGTTTTATAAGAAGGCACAGATTTGTTTGGCCAGGATGCCAAGGCTCTGAGTGCAGCAGCTATCAGGTTCAATGTCTTTACTGCTACTTGTAAGGACACAGTATATGTCCTCAGCTGGCATATACAAGCCCAGTGGAAAGATGGATGTGTTTCTTTCTAGAGCGAAGCACTGCATAGTGTGCACTACAGTATGACTGCAATGAGGTCATTCAAATTGAACCCTTCCAGAATTTGCAGTGCACTTATCTAATGCACACTCATCAATATTTGACTGTTCCTCCCTGTGCCTACACACCTGTTGCTGAGCAGACGCCTGGTGGACCATAGCGACCAGAAACCAGAAGGCCGCTCGGCTTTCTGGCCCTTTGTGGAGCCAACCGGGTGCTGTAGTCCTGAACCCGTCACCATCAAACTGCTGACTGGATGCAGTCTTTGTTGCTACTGGGCGCTATTGGTGCTAGTGACATCCCCTCACACACTGGGACTGTGTGGGATCTGGGTTAGGGCTCAGGCCTATTGTGTTCTCAGAGCCAACAGGGTTAACAGAGCCAAGGCACACGTCCCAGATCACCCTACCACCGCGTCACTCTATTGTCCCCAAGTCTGGCTCCTCTGTCCTGGCATTCTCTCAGAATGAGGTAGTATGAGAGAACTAATCAGCCAGTGGTGTCATGGAGGTTAGTGGAGTAGGGGGACAACCCCAGTAGCCAGGTGCCAGAGGGTTAGATGGTACAGTAAGGCGCTAGAGGGCAGAATAATGGAATGGATCTCCAGTTTTTGTAACATACTGTACCTAAAGGCCAGGGTTAGTGGCCTGTGGCCTGCTGTTTGGAATAGAGGCCAGGAGATATGAGGAATAGCGTCATTCTGAAACCACAGGTGCTCACGTGGAGACACATTAACACAGGCACACACACAATCATTTTGGTTACACACATCTATGACATTATCTTCAATGTCCATCCATTCAGTAGAGTCTTTTCTCTGGAGCAACACATAACTGGTCATCAGAAGAGTAACGATCAGGGGGCTTAGAGAGTAGAGAGAGGCTGCTCTGTGATGTTCAAGGTTAGAATGTAAACCCATGGAGACATGAAACTCACCAGACCCTGCTCTGGCTTCTTTCCTGCTTTGGGACCTCTATGTTATCAAGATAAAATACTCCCTTTTTCCCTCTCATCCTCCACTTCCTCATCCTCATTCTGTTCTTCCTCACCTTGCTACTTCTCATCCCTACTTCTTAATGTGATCTCAGAGGAGAAGTGGTACTATGCTTTTCCAATCAGAAAAAACGATCAGATTAGATCGGTGCAACTAACATTTTGTTCAGTCAATGACGTAGAAAACGGTGACCACAGTCGGAGCCCTTAATTAGTGGTGGGCAGGAATTTAATATCCAGAGACTGAGCAGCATTACCACTGGTCCAGGTTTCTCCCTCTGATGCAACCCTCGATTCTCCAGGCGCAACAGCACCTACAGTACAGCACTACAGTCTGTCTTCTGAGAGAGAAAAACGAGCCTGTCTCACTCCGGCAGACAAATTTGAGAAGCCACTCCTGACACCAATCTTTTCCACATGGATGGCCTATCGGCGTCCTCTTTTCCTGAACGTGTTATTTCCATAATCCGGCGGTTTCTCCATTGCCTGGGGTTAATAGATGGGCCAGGGTATGTGGGATGGCAGGCCTTTGTAGGCCCTAACGAACGGTTTGCGGTCTGATGAATGGCGTTTGGGCTGCGACCACGTCACTTGTTCCATTAGCAAAGCCTCTCCCCCAACTCGGCCGTATTGAACCAGGGCTTTCAGCTATTAGGCTGATGCATGACACAGTCAATTCCAGTTACGCTTTAATAAGTGAATATTTATCTGAGCCCCCCGTCTCAAAGAAAGAGGGAACGAGGGAAGAAAAAGGAGACAGAAGAGCAGTCTGAATTGTTCTCATTTCCAGACGTGTGTGTGTATATATAAATATATATATGGGTGTGTGTGTGTGTGTGTGTGTGTGTGTGTGTGTGTGTGTGTGTGTGTGTGTGTGTGTGTGTGTGTGTGTGTGTGTGTGTGTGTGTGTGTGTGTGTGTGTGTGTGTGTGTGTGTGTGTGTGTGCGCCCCTGGTTAATCTCCTTTGTCAGCCGAGCGTCTGCGAGGTTGGGTTTAGTGTGATTTATCTGCAGTAGTCTATCCCAGCAGGCAGTGTGGTAGTAACAATCACACCTCAAACATACAGAACAGTACTACTGGAACCATCTACCACACATCCCTGTGTCTGGAAGAAGTGATGCAGGGATTGCAGGGTTTAGCTCCAACCAGACACTGTCACTAATTACATTAAAACTGAGCTAATTGATCAACATCAGTAATTAGCTAAATTCAACCTACAGTATATCTCCCAGGTCTACAAAAAAGTCTGTAGACTAAAAGTGTGGAACACACAGGGTTTCCTACTGCACCTGTAAGGATGTGGAGTCACATCACTGTGTATACCAATAACATATTCCCTCAGCCCAATCCCATGTTGTTTCTTCTTCTCTCTATAATGCAGACTGATAGAACATTAAATGCAGTGCTAATGAACAGGACCCATAGTCGTTAGGAGGAGTAATGTAGGTTAGAGAGAGAGAGAGAGAGAGAGAGAGAGAGAGAGAGAGAGAGAGAGAGAGAGAGAGAGAGAGAGAGAGAGAGAGAGAGATCCTTCAGCCTGGTCTGTATAGAGACGTTGATCTTTGTGACCAAGTGTTGCTGAGTCTCACTCTGACAGGCTATTAGTCATAAGGCTTAACGACTCACCTCCTATCGCTATGGTAATCCATACTCCAGGATAGGGCCCTCCAGCTAGGTTAGGGGCCACTCACACACTTCAACATAATAAACTCACAAACAAACATTAACATGTGCGCACGCACATGTGCACAAACAAATACACACACACATACAAGCTAGCAAACACACATGCTAAGACAAATTAAATCATCACTCCTGGTGACATTCAAGGTTGACAGTAAAAAATAAGTGAATGTTTAAATCAATATGTCAATCAATCACTAGCATTTAGTGTGTGACAGAGAACAGTACAATAACCAAGTCCCTCTCACCTGTCCCTGACCAGTTCCCCACTCACCTGAGGGACACATCCCACTCTGCACCTGTCACTCTGGCATCACTGAATGACACCTGTACACGCTAAAACTCATTTTCCAAAAGTGCTTTTCTAAGGCCTCTGAACCATTGATTGAAGTTTTACACATTGAAGTGTAAAAGTGTGTCAGTGTGAGTGCATGTGTGTTTTGCATCTCAATTGTCCTTGTCCTGTTTCTCTAGTCTCTTGAAATTCACCATGTCATGAAAACAAAACAGACACTTTAACACACCTGGCAGGACACCAAGTGGGACAAGCTGTCCTGTGTTCTGGTCAAACTACCAGGCCAAGACAGGGCCATCCTATGCATGGGCCAAGATAATCCTACTATAGCAAAACCTTGGCCAATAAATGTGCTATATTATTTGCAGTATGAGTAAAGCGTTTTTAACTGAAAGATACTCTAGCTTATTTTTCCAGCCATAAGAGCAAACACCGGTCAGAGGCCTATATCACCCGGTAGTCAAAAGTAGATTAATCACTGTGATACAATTAGATGGTGATTTTGTGTATTTTTGACTGCTGTTGGCACCTCACTGGACGAATGCCACATGAATTGCTCCACTAAAGTGTATTTGGGAGCACAACTTTAAATAACCTGCTTGCCAAAATAAACTCCCACTGTATGCATGTGTGTATTGGTTGATGTGGATTCCATATGGTGTGGCCTATATTGGCTTTCAAAGAAAATACAAAGACTTGTTTTATGACAAGCAGATATACATAATATAATGAAATACATGTTGGTGCCACTGCAGAGATGACTATTGGTGTTCAACTACAAACTAAAACATGTATTTCAGAAAACTCCACAGAGATTACAGACCTGCATCTCGTCATATTTTCAAAAATGCAATGAAAATCGATCAAAATAAATGGGATAAATTAAACAAAGTATTGTTTTGTCCTTTGATATGGAAGCCTGGCTGCTGCATTTCAGAAGTGCCCAAGTCAAAGTAATTCAGTTAAGTCAAGTATTCAATTAAAAGACAGAACAGTGAGTGTTGGGTACAGCGGGATTAGCGTGTCATGGAATACATTGTGAGAGTTGCTAAGAAACAGAGAACCAATCGTCTCCCCATTCATTGAGCCACAGGGGACTAGTTTGGAGTTAATTGCTGCGAATCCAATTTTTTAATTAAAATGAACATCATGACGATCTGACTTGATTGTTTCTTCCTCTTCCTCTCCCCTGTAGGACGACTTGAAAGAGTCCTGTTGTTTTATTTTAATTGGGGCAGTGATGTAATTGGCCTACTCCATGCTGGTCCATTCAATTTAGCCCTGCCGTGTGTGTGTGTGTTGTGTGTGTGTCTGAGAAATAGAGAAATAGAGAGAGAGAGAGAGAGAGAGAGAGAGAGAGAGAGAGAGAGAGAGAGAGAGAGAGAGAGAGAGAGAGAGAGAGAGAGAGAGAGGAGAGAGAGAGGGAGAGAGAGAGAGGAGAGAGAGAGAGAGAGAGAGAGAGAGAGAGAGAGAGAGAGAGAGAGAGAGAGAGAGAGAGAGAGAGAGAGAGAGAGAGAGAGAGAGAGAGAGAGAGAGAGAGAGAGAGAGAGAGAGAGAGAGAGAGAGTGTAACTTACATCGTCAAAAGCGTAGTATAAAAAATGATAAGTCAATGTTGCAGTCACCCTTTTGTCAGTGGTTTCTTATGTTACAAACAAAGCTCTAAATCCTTTGAATGAACTACATGTCCCTATTCTTTCTCAGAAAGTCAACATGAGGCCTTTCCTCAGAGCCCAAAGTTCCAGTCAATGTACAGGATAGAGAAACATTCTGCCCTAAAGTTCAGCAACAAAGTGGAGAGAAAGAGAGAAAGCGAGAAAGAGAGAAAGAAAGAAAGAAAGAAAGAAAGAAAGAAAGAAAGAGAGAGAGAGAGAGAGAGAGAGAGAGAGAGGGAGAGGGAGAGGGAGAGGGAGAGGGAGAGGGAGAGGGAGAGGGAGAGGGAGAGAGGGAGAGGGAGAGGGAGAGGGAGAGGGAGAGGGAGAGGGAGAGGGAGAGGGAGAGGGAGAGGGAGGGAGAGGGAGAGGGAGGAGTGGAGTAAAAAGATGAGATGCTGAGATTTACATCAAGGTATTGCCCAACAACGAATGAAACAAGGAATTGAAAGTTGGATGGCAGAAAAGAGAGAGGGGAGAAAAGCAAATGAAGGAGTGGGTAAAGCCAGAGAGGGGGTATTTGTTGATGCCGTAAGGCCTTTCACCCTACTCTCTCTCCGTGTCCCCATGGTCCCGCTTAGGTAACTTTTGGACGCCCTCTGAACATGCCGCACCCAAAGATTATTTCTATGCAAATTAATAGATGGGGAGAAAGAGAGAAAGAGAGGGAGGGAGAGGGGAGGAGGAGGAGAACAAGGGAAAAATGCAAGCGGCAAATGAAATGTAAAACACACTGCAAAAAAATCGATTCCTCATGCGTCGGCTTGGGTGGTGTACGTTGCAGAGGTGGCACATTGATAAATATTCATGGTGTGTGTGTATTTTGCCTCTTCAAATGGCTGTGTTTTTAAACCAGGGGTCAGGGATGGAGAGAGGGGGGTATGAGGGAAGGCTAGGGGAGCAGACTCTGTAACATAGCCCCCCAACAAAAGTTGTATTTTTCACTTTAGCTCTAGACATCTCACCCCACACTTAAACAGTGAGAGGGTTGTTGAGAGTGTGTGTGTGTGTGTGTGTGTGTGTGTGTGTGTGTGTGTGTGTGTGTGTGTGTGTGTGTGTGTGTGTGTGTGTGTGTGTGTGTGTGTGTGTGTGTGTGTGTGTGTGTGAGAGAGAGAGAGAGAGACAGTAGGAGAGAGGGTAGTGAGGGGTTAGTGAGAAAATAGAGAAAGCTGGAGAGCAAGATGCAAAACAACTTGGAGAAGGAAAGAGAGAGAAAGAGAGAGAAAGAGAGAGAGAACACGCGAAAAACAGAACGAGAAAAAATAGAGAGAAACAGGAGGGGGAAAACAACAGTAGTGACCATGTGACATCTGCTGTATTGGTCCACCTTTTTACAAAAACTGCCCTGATTTGCTCATTCAGCGCAGGCTTGGAGATAGCACAGCCACTTTGAACACATATCACATCAAATCAAAGTTTATTTGCAACATGCGCCGAATACAACAAGTGTAGACTTTACCGTGAAATGAGTACTTACAAGCCCTTAACCAACAGTGCAGTTCAAGAAGAAGAAAATATTTACCAAGTAGGCTGAAATAAAAAGTAAGAATGAAAAGTAACAATAACAACAACGAGGCTATATACAGGGGGCACCGGTACTGAGTCAGTGTGCAGGGGTACAGGCTAGTTGAGGTAATTTGTGTAGGTGCGCGCGAAGTGACTATGCATAGGTAGCAAACAAACAGCGAGTAGCAGCAGTGTACAAGGGGGGGATGTCAATGTAAATTGTCCGGTGGCGATTTTTATGAATTGTTCAGCAGTCTAATGGCTTCAGGGTAGAAGCTGTTGAGGATCCTTTTGGTCCAAGACTTGGCGCTCCAGTACCGCTTGCCGTGCGTCAGTAGAGAAACAGTCTATAACTTGTACTCCCGGGTGGCGCAGTGGTCTAGGGCACTGCATCGCAGTGCTAGCTGCGCCACCAGAGTCTCTGGGTTCGCGCCTGGGCTCTGTCGCAGCCGGCCGCAACCGGGAGGTCCGTGGGGCGACGCACAATTGGCATAGCGTCGTCCGGGTTAGGGAGGGTTTGGCCGGTAGGGATATCCTTGTCTCAGTATGTAAAAAATGTAATAAAATGTATGCACTCTACTGTAAGTCGCTCTGGATAAGAGCGTCTGCTAAATGACTAAAATGTAAATGTAACTTGGGTGACTGGAGTCTCTGACAATTTTATGGGCTTTCCTCTGACACCGTCCTGGATGGCAGGTCCTTGATGACAGGAAGCTTGGCCCCAGTGATGTACTGGGCCGTTCGCACTACCCTCTGTAGCGCCTTACAGTCAGATACTGAGTAGTTGCCCTTTCAGGGGGTGAAGCAACCGGTCAAGATGCTCTCGATGGTGCTGCTGTAGAACATACTCCCCCACGTCTAATAAAATCCCTGTAATTATTATATGCTTTGATTATAAAGGTCACTCTCTCAGCCAGACAGAGCATCATGTGTCATGTTCCAGGGGAAGCTCATTTAACACACTATTTCAATCTCTTTAATTCTTTATTCAACAATTTAACATGCCATATCTCTTTATGTGGGGCCAACGACTGTATGACACTGTAAACCCAGGAGAGAAGTTACTGTTACGGAGTCCCCTGTAATCCTTCATCATTGTGTCCTTATTTTTGATGCATGTACAGTTGAAGTCGGAAGTTAACATACACTTTAGCCAAATACATTTAAACTCAGTTTTTCACAATTCCTGACATTTAATAATAAAAATTCCCTGTCTTAGGTCAGTTAGGATCATCACTTTATTTTTAAGAATGTGAAATATCAGAATAATAGTAGAGATAATTATTTATTTCAGCTTTTATTTCTTTCATCACATTTCCAGTGGGTCAGAAGTTTACATACACTCAATTAGTATTTGGTAGCATTGCCTTTAAATTGTTTAACTTCGGTCAAGCATTTCAGGTAGCCTTCCATAAGATTCCCACAATAAGTTGGGTGAATTTTGGCCCATTCCTGACAGAGTTGGTGTAACTGAGTGAGGTTTGTAGGCCTCCTTGCTCGCACACACTTTTTCAGTTCTGCCCACAAAGTTTATATAGGATTGAGGTCAGGGCTTTGTGATGGCCACTCTAAAACATTGACTTTGTTATCCTTAAGCCATTTTGCCACAATTTGGAAGTATGCTTGGGGTCATTGTTCATTTGGAAGACCCATTTGCGACCAAGCTTTAACGTCCTGACTGATTTTTTGAGATGCTGCTTCAATATATCCACGTACTTTTCCCTCCCTCATGATGCCATCTATTTTGTGAAGTGCACCAGTCCCTCCTGCAGCAAAGCACCCCCACAACATGATGCTGCCACCCCCGTGCTTCACGGTTGGGATGGTGTTCTTCGGCTTGCAAGCCTTCCCCCTTTTCCTCCAAACATAACGATGGTCATTATGGCCAAACAGTTCTATTTTTGTTTCATCAGACCACAGGACATTTCTCCAAAAAGTACAATCTTTGTCCCCATGTGCAGTTGCAAACTGTAGTCTGGCTTTTCATGGCGATTTTGGAGCAGTGGCTTCTTCCTTGCTGAGCAGCCTTTCAGGTTATGTCGATATAGGACTCGTTTTACTGTGGATATAGATACTTTTGCACCTGTTTTCTTTCCTCCAGCATCTTCACAAGGTCCTTTGCTGTTGTTCTGGGATTGATTTGCACTTTTCGCACCAAAGTACATTAATCTCTTGGAGAAAGAACGCGTTTCCTTCCTGAGCGGTATGATGGCTGCGTGGTCGCGTGGTGTTTATACTTGCATTCTATTGTTTGTTCAGATGAACGTGGTACCTTCAGGCATTTGGAAATTGCTCCCAAGGATGAACCAGACTTGTGGAGGTGTACAATGTTTATTCTGAGGTCTTGGCTGATTTATTTTGATTTTCCCATGATGTCAAGCAAAGAGACACTGAGGTTGAAGGTAGGCCTTGAAATACATCTACAGGTACACCTCCAATTAACTCAAATGATGTCAATTAGCTTATCAGAAGCTTCTAAAGCCATGACATCATGTTCTGGAATTTTCCAAGCTGTTTTAAGGCATAGTCTATTCAGTGTAAGTAAACTTCTGACCCACTGGAATTGTGATACAATGATTTATAAGTGAAATAATCTGCCTGTAAATAATTGTTGGAAAAAGTAGAGGCCCTAACAAGCACAAAGTAGAGGCCCTAACCAACTTGCCAAAACTATAGTTTGTTAACAAGAAATTTGTGGAGTGGTTGAAAAACGAGATTTAATGACTCCAATCTAAGTGTATGTAAACTTCCGACTTCAACTGTAGGTGTAATCAATATGTGTTTAGGCCTACTGCCATTGAATGTGATCCATCTCCTTTCTGACTGCTATAGAATACAGTGGGAAGACACTGTTATACAGGAGGATGGGTGTGCCAGTGCCTGTTTGTTTGATTACACTGAATTAGTGTTATGAAACTGACACAATTAAAAGGCTGTAATACCCACTGCATTGAAAAGGTACAAGTGTAACATTTCATTGTTTTGACGTGTGTGTGTGTGTGTGTGTGTGTGTGTGTGTGTGTGAACTCCGTTAATTAGTATGTATCCCAACAGGCCTAAACCAAAGCTCAGTGGTTCTAGCCATAGACAATATTCAGTGTGTGTCCGTGGATTCGTTTTTTCCTGAGCTGGTTGCAAGTTGTGGGCTATTTTAATTCTCCTTTTGCAATTGGGCTGAAGAACAACAGAGAGTGGGAACCCCTTGGGAGAGCATTGTAAACATGCAGCTATGTTGCACAGAGCAAGATCCCACTCCTTCTGCATGCGCAATACAAAAGCTGCTCCTTTCATCTGAGACAAACAAGTGGATAAAGCAACGCCTACATTCACACACACCTCTTTAATTAACAGATTCATTTACCATGTTTAATCTGTGTGCAAACTCCAAATACAACAAACAAACACAAGCAAAGCAGGATTTTTTTATTTGTTTGTACGGCTTCAACATTTAGTAGTGCACTGAAATCCGAGGGAAATTGGTCTGGAAAACAATGTTCTGGCTATGCCTCCGACAATCAACTCCACAGAAGATATTTCTGGCTTAATGATCTAGGTTACTTATGATAAAAGAATGTTATTAAAAATGTTCTGGGTTACTTGCAGCCCTGTGAAAATAGCAAAAAAAGCTTCTTAGATATTCAGATTACACTACTCATGCCCCACCACCGATCAAATGTTAACTGCTGTTTCACCGTCCCAACCCTTCAAAACAGACCTTATGAGACAAGGAGAATGTAGCTGCAAGCAGCCATGGCGGGGTTCAAGCCCTATTGCACTTCAGCACCACAAGCAGGACACATTTTACTCATTGTCCTTGGATGAGTTACCAGACAAGAATAACCCTAGGCTCCCCTGGCCCGAGTGGCTAAATAATGTGTCGGAATACGAGACCCCAGTACAGTGACTGTGACACTGCAATTACAGAATTAATACAACAGATTGGGTAACACGTTCCTTCCCAAAAGTACGTTTAACATTTTAGGATCAGATAGTGGGTGTTTCCGTATCAGTGCATCACATCTCCAGTATCACCTCTCCATTACCTGTGTGTTCCTGCAGAGTCTGGTCACCTGAGCTCTCTCCATTTATTATCAAAGTACACAGCACATTCAAACCTGGGGGGAAAGGCGATGCCTGGCCAGCTTCAGTGTCCAGTGCAGGCAAACTAGCTGAAGTTTCACAATTATTGGTGACCGAGCAGAAAAATAAATAAATAAATAAAAATTGCCCCTACGCATCACCATGGGAATCCTAGACCTGCCAGACGTTATAGATCGCACTGCGGTTGCGGCTGTTGAGGTAACTCAAAGTGTGGGAGGGTTTGACCGTCAAGATAAAAAATATATATATATACATTCGCTAACGATATTCTCACAGCTCGACATCAGTCAAATATTGTAGTTGAAGTTCTTTCCCCCAAAAATATACATGTACCGCATACAAAATGATTTCAGTTGAAATTCTTACATTGACTCAATTATTTAAAGCTGTTGAGTTGAGAAGGGAAGTGTATTTCCCCCTCAAAGGGATATGTTTGACAGTATTTTTGTATAAAGCGAGGCACTTTGAATTTCTTGGCAGGATTGCTGTCATTTGCATGTCCATTGTGAGAGAAGACAGGGCTGTGGGATTTCAAATGAAATGAAATAGTGCCACAATAAAAGACACAGAGGATTTCAGAGCGGGAGGCTTCAGGTGTATGCGGTACACGCTAATGAAATGAACTAGACGCTATGGAAATATTCCCCTCCTCACAACAAGACATTTGTAGCTGTGACTTCAATGGAGATAATTGAATTTTACAGAAAAAATCTGACAAAAAGAGAATTTTGTGTGAGTGAGTGGTGTTTATTTTCTCACTTTCTCAATGGAGAACATCTGTTATCACTTTGGGCATTATAAACAGTACCATACATACAAGCAGAAAAGGAGTAGGTTAATGAGAGACTGAAGACGAGAATTAACATGTAGCCTAACAATGTAACGGCAGCCTTCCCTCTCTTCACTAGAAGAGAGAGTGTAACAGGGATCGGACCAACACGCAGCGTAGCCAGTGCTCAACATGTTTAATTAAACGAAACAGTGAACACTTACAACGATACAAAATAACAAAAAGTGGCAAACCGATACAGTCCTAGCTGGTGCAGACAAAACACAAGGACAGGAAACAACCACCCACAATCCCCAACACAAAACAAGCCACCTATATATGATTCTCAATCAGGGACAACGATTGACAGCTGCCTCTGATTGAGAACCATATTAGGCTGGACACAAAAACAGACAAACTAGACACACAACATAGAATTCCCACCCAGCTCACGTCCTGACCAACACTAAACAAGAAAAACACATAAGAACTATGGTCAGGACGTGACAAACAATTGATAATGAAAATGACTATATATTGAATACAGCAAATGTGATTTGTAGACAAAAATGCATTACTACTAAATTAATGAGCCAAAATTCTGCAGTGGTGTAAGGTGTGTATATGGGAGGCGAAGTCAAGTGCAGGAGAGCGGAGTATAATAAACAGGCACACTTTAGTACCGGTTACCAAATGACAGCACATAAAACATACTAGTGCCAAAAACACGGTCTATAACAGTGTGCAGCGCCTGACAATCATCCACGTAACAAATAACAATCACTCACAAATACAACATGGGGAACAGAGGGTTAAATAATAAATAAAGTGATTGGTGAGTGAAGCCAGGTGTGATAAGACAAAGACAGAACAAATGGAAAATTAAAAGTGGATCGGTGATGGCTAGAAAGCCGGTGACGTCGACCGCCGAACACCGCTCGAACAAGGAGAGGGACCGACTTCGGCGGAAGTCGTGACAAGTGGTCAAAAATGTTAAAAAAAAGTTGTCGTGCTTGTTCAGATCAAAAAATACATTTCACACAACATAAGGATATAAATATCCTCACAAAAAAGGCCCTAGTAGGGTATTTTTACTACCACAATGACAGGGCCATGGACACAGGGTTTGTTGTCAGTCTGCTTCAGCTTTGATCAAAAGGCTTGTGAGAGGTTGAGGTGGATATTATGAAAGAACTCAACGGTTTAGACACACTAGCCTCCACATCTGGGGGAAGTCCCCTGTCCACAGCACAAAGAACCAGGAAGGCGATGGAGAGGGGGCGTCAGACACAAATGACACAACATTTCAATGAGACTGGCGTGAGAATACTGCCTCTCAATTACAGAGAGAGTCAAGGTCAAGGAAAGGGTCAACGGTCAAAATGTTGAAATCAGTTTGCATCAAAAGGAAAAAAAGTCAGATTGACACACATTTTGAGACTCATCAAGTTATCTTGTATTCACAGTGTTAGATTAGAATCATCACTTCAAGGTAGAAAACTGTAACACGCACGCACACATTACACAGGGCTAAACGTGTCTCTTGTCTGCAATAGAATAATGATTCAACGAACAACCACTGGTGGTAAGTAACTCACTAAGCTATCCTGTGACATTTCTGTACAGTATGTAAAATGCAGGCAGATGTCTGGTAACTGAAGCTGTCAAGCTCCATCTTCATTCTCTATTCTGACCTCTTCATTATCCTCCTCTAACACCCTGAGGCCAGAACACACAAACACACCCGCTGTTCCATTACACTAACTAGCTCCCTCCTGTGTTTGTTTAGCCCCAGAGCCGGGGGCTCGTACACATCTGAGAGCTCAACCCGACACTTAACAGATATTAGAGATGAAATGACCTTCCTCGCTCCCGTACGTACAGTACTCCCACCCTCTGAATACAGCTGCAGTTCACCTCTCTAAAGAAAGAAACATTATTTTGTAGTTGTCAGAAAAAAGAAAAGGAACACACATCCTCCACTCCGGCGTGTGGAGTGCACCAGCCATTTCCAACTTTTTCTTGTTTTCCCCTGCACTTGAATAGCAATTAAATTGATTATCTCGCTCTCTTTTCCACTCACCTAGGTCTTGTGAGTGAGTGAGTACTTTTGTGTAAGAGGAAGAGGGGAAAGGGAGGAGTGACATATTTAATCGAGTAGGAGCTTCATCTCTGCTGGAAGACTTATGAAATGAGAGGCAGAGAGGGATCTTTATAAGGCTGGAATTAGAGCTGGGCTGCAAGGCTGCCTTCACTAGATCCGTTTGGGAAGTGTATGATGTGATTCCATTATAAGAGGGAGCCTTAAAAGGAAGGGGGCCTCAGCCCAGAGGACACCTTGGGAAGGAAGGGAAGAGAGGACCTTGCTGTGTTGAGGAGCAGGGGGAAACCTTGCTGAACCAGCAACTCTCCACACACAGAGAGAGAGAGAGAGAGAGGAGAGGAGAGAGATGAGAGAGAGAGAGAGAGAGAGAGAGAGAGAGAGATGAGAGAGAGAGAGAGAGAGAGAGAGAGAGAGAGAGAGAGAGAGAGAGAGAGAGAGAGAGAGAGAGAGAGGAGAGAGTGAGAGAGAGAGGAGAGAGAGAGAGAGAGAGGAGAGAGAGAGAGAGAGGAGAGAGAGAGAAGAGAGAGAGAGAGAGAGAGAGAGAGAGAGAGAGAGAGAGAGAGAGAGAGAGAGAGAGAGAGAGAGAGAGAGGAGAGAGAGAGAGAGAGAGAGAGAGAGAGAGAGAGAGAGAGAGAGAGAGAGAGAGAGAGAGAGATTGCAATCGGACATTTGCTCAGGGCATCACAATTACCTCCAAAATAAAGGTCATTTTTACATCACTCCAACACTCACCAAAGAAGAAAAAATAAATTGACGTTATTGTAAAGGTACATTGAAAGTGGAATGCTCATTTGTACAGTACGGACATAGGAGAAGTAGAAAAAAACATGCTTTTAATTCTTAATTTCTCTGCCAGAGTTATAGAAGCAGTAATACATAGGTTAGGGACTTTGCCATCAGTGTACTTTTTGTATTGCTTATTTGAAAAATGTATTTCTTTAGCATATTAATTCTCTCCACTCTTATTGTTTGGATAAAAGGAAATAAAGACAAAATGGGAGATGATTCTTCTTCCTGGACTTGATGGGGGACATTATGGTCTCTCAGTCTATCACAAGGACATCAACTGTCCTTTCTATATCCTCTCCTCCCTCTTTCGTAATGGACATGAACCTGTTGCACTGTGTCACACAGAGAGACAATCTCCTCATCGGGCCCTCCCTAACCTCTCCCTCAGACACAAAGAGCACTCCACTCTGCGGGGCCGAACCAGCACTCTGTTACACTCTACACAAGGGCCCCTCACTATGGTCAACAAGTGGACTATTGATTACTGCAGCCTCTCCTACACTAATTACTCTAGGGCTCAGAGAAGAGAAGGAGGACACAGTTATTCTCTCTCTCTTTATCGCTCCATCTCTCCGTCTCTTGCTTTCTCTCTGTCACTCTCTCTTAGAGACTCAATATGGGCAGGAGAGGGAGAGAAGGAGGCCACTATGGTAACTGCATCAGACAAAAAACAAACACACTCTAAAAGAATGGAGGGATGATTGAATGCCTTGATTTTCTAACAGTCATTTTTACCACCCCACACTTTTAGCACATTAGCAATTTCCCAACTTGATGTTGGACAAAAGCAGGAAAATACAGGGATTTCCAGAAAGCTCCGAGCTCCACCACAATCCTTAACATTACAAATAGGCACAGACATGGCTTTCTGGCAGAGCTTACTTTGCTTTGACACCTGTAAGTTGTCTACTTATGGTCAGCAGGGTTTGGTCAAGGTTTAAAGTCTGTGTGGTTGTGAGTTAGTGTGAGTATGAGCTCTCCTTGACAAGACCGCCAGTGGTCAGACACATTAGCCTTTAGTATCAGAACTGTGAAAGTCTCCTGAAAATAGCTTGCACAAGTCACAGCGACCAAACGTCAGACTCGGAGATCTATTAATGACGGTCAACTGGCGCTCTACAGTTACTAAAGCCTGGCATTGTGGTTTGAATGATTCAGCACTGCGGAAACGTACAATTCACTCACTGCTGTAATTTTATCTCACAGCCTGAGTGAGAGAGTGAGTGAATGTGTGTAAGGGGGAGAGGGAAAGTGGAGGGATAGGAGAGGAGAGACCACTTGCACGTCGTCCCTGTAATAAATGAGCTGATGATAATGGAAGTGCACCTTTTGAATGAATGACTGTAGTCCATTTAGCCAATGTAAATATGAGAATGACACTAGAAATGACTCATTCAAGTTGTGGTGGACAGCGATAACATTTCTGTGCATTACCTTTTAAAATAATAGATGTCCAGGGATCCAGAAATATCACATACATTTCCAACATACTTGTTTTTTAAAGACAAAGAACAACAAAACTAGAATGACACAAAAAGTTGAATGGCAAACTTGGACTTTTTGAAAATCCTCCAGGAATTTAATAATCTATTCCACACTGCATTATTCCATTCTGGCTGAGTGGATCCACTGTACTTGTCACACCCAGCATGTGTGAATTACCGTAGGTATATAACGTGTACCCTCATATTAATCTTTCGACTTTGATTGTGGATTTGTCAGGTCTGCTCGCTCTCATTTGCAAGTCAAAATATGAGATTGAAAATGAGATACATTTACCAAAGGCCACTCATACAGTGTCACATTAAAACACTATCACCACAAATAAAGCACACACACAATTCTGCACAAACACATGTGTATGCATGCGTGCGTGTGCGTATGTCTGAGTGTGACCACACACACCAATGAAATACATTCCTTTTATGGCTGTGGTTTAGTGACCTATACAATACACAGTTCATCACTGTACATCTGGATTCATAGCTGTAGAATATCTCATACAATTTCCGTCCATTTTTGTACATATTCATTCTCTGGCATAAGTTGACCATTATCCTTCCATAACTTGTCTGATAACTCACTCAGCCCACGGAGAGAACCAAGGCCAGCATCTCCATCACTACTTAGGAAAATAAAATTAAAAAGAGAATAAATATCAAAGCATAAACATCTCGTCCGTCTCTGATGGTGACCGTAGTGTTTGGAGATGTAAAACCCTCCTAATGAGAGATTTGTTTTCTCCTCTAGCCAGGCAAAGCCCCAGAGTGCCCGTAAACAGGCTTGTATTAGTCTCGGCATGTAGCACGGAGCGGAGCTGAGCGGGCTGCTGCCCCTCATGCTTATTAATTCATGGAGGGGAGTCAGAGGGAGGCAGAGGAGGTAGAGGCGGTAGCTGCTAACACTGCCAGGCCAGAGCGGACTAGTGGTCTGAGCCGCGCTCCGCTTTCATATTCTAATCAGCCAGCGCAGAGCAGGAAATCTTTGCTCTACAGCCCCACCATGTTAACAGGGCACACCAGAGAGGCAACACTGCCACAAACATAACTCACAGAGAAAGAGAGAGGGAGAGAGAGTGGTAGCGAGAGAGAGAGTGAGAGGAAATCAAAAAGTAAAGTAAAAGCAAAGTAGCAAGGCCTTTGATAATGATAAAAGTTTGCTGACGACAGCAATAAAACAAGCAACAGCCCAGCCGTGAAGAGGAAAGGCGAATATGTTTTCTCCTTGTCTCATATACCAGTAGCTACTTTATGAAGCCCCCAATACATATGGTGCATTACACTAGAGACCATCGTGACCTGTTAAAATGAGGGGCGACAGCTCAGTTTAGATGCTAAATTAACCTAGAGGTAAATGAGAATCATTCCTGAACACGTTCTGAGACTTAAGTGTATTTGCTCGAATTACTGTGGTCTGAGAGAGAGACTGTACTACAGGTGTAGGATCTTCATTTGATCACTTCTTTGTTGCCGAGAACTTTCCTGCACCGCATTAAATGCAGATGAGCGTCATGATTTACATAAATTTACTGAAAACACACAATAACAGTAATGCACTTTTCATGTAGCCAACTTTGTCCCGCTAATAGCCTAACCATCAATCAAGCAACATTATGGACTAAACATTCAAATCCCGCTGCTGCAGGGTTATTTTGCTATGACAAAACTAGTCAAATGAAGATCCTGTATATAGTGTTGATATGATATTCATTTTCGTGGTTTCACGAGAGACGTGATGAGATATCTGGGGAAGATAGAGTTGTTATCACATGTACATGGTTTGGTGTTGAGATTGTGTGTCAGCATCACTGTTTGTCTAATTGGATTTTATAGTCTTGGTATTCGTCATCATTCCCGTTTGTGTCCAATATTTTTCAGATATGTTATTTACTAAATGTCTAATTGCCAAAGGAAAATCTAGGTAAAGGGGTATTTCAAATTTTGTCAAACAACGTTATACCTTGGGAGTGTCCTCAAGTTGTGTCCATGTCTGCATATAGTTGAAGTCGGACGTTTACGTACACCTTAGCAAAATTGTAATGATTCTCGTCTGGTGAAGGAGAAGAGGACCAAATGCAGCGTGGTAAGTGTTTGTCATAATTTAATTTAAAAACTGAACACTACACAAAATAACAACGAGGAGAAAACGAAACAGTTCTGCAAGGTGAACAGACACTACACAGAAAATGAACACCCAATACCAAAATGGGGAAAACAGGCTACCTAAGTATGATTCTCAATCAGAGACAACGATCGACAGCTGCCTCTGATTGAGAACCATACCAGACCAAACACAGAAATATAACATAGAAAAAAGGACATGGACTACCCACCCCAACTCACGCCCTGACCAACCTAACACAAAGACATAAAAAATGAACTAAGGTCAGAACGTGACACAAATACATTTAAACTCATTGTTTTTCACAATTCCTGACATTTAATCCTAGTAAAAATTCCCTGTCTTAGGTCAGTTAGGATCACCACTTATTTTAAGAATGTGAAACGTCAGAATAAGAGTAGAGAGAATTATTTATTTCAGCTTTTATTTCTTTCATCACATTCCCAGTGGGTCAGATGTTTACATACACTCAATTAGTATTTGGTAGCATTGCCTTTAAATTGTTTCACTTGGGTCAAACATTTCAGGTAGCCTTCCACAAGCTTCCCACAATAAGTTGGGTACATTTTGGACCATTCCTCCTGACAGAGCTTGTAGGACATCCTTGATCGCACACACTTTTTCAGTTCTGCCCACAAATTCTCTATAGGATTGAGGTCAGGGCATTGTGATGGCCACTCCAATACCTTGACATTGTTGTCCTTAAGCCATTTTGCCACAACTTTGGAATTATTCTTGGGGTCATTGTCGATTTGGAAGAGCCATTTGCGACCAAGCTTTAACTTCCTGACTGATGTCTTGAGATGTTGCTTCAATATATCCACATATGTTTCCTTTTCCATGATGCCATCTATTTTGTGTGAAGTGCACCAGTCCCTCCTGCAGCAAAGCACCCACACAACATGATGCTGCCACCCCCATGCTTCACGGTTGGGATGGTGTTCTTTGGCTTGCAAGCCTTCCCCTTTTTCCTCCAAAGATAATGATGGTCATTATGGCCAAACAGTTCTATTTTTGTTTTCATCAGACCAGAGGACATTTTCGCCAAAAAGTACGATCTTTGTACCTATGTGCAGTTGCAAACCGTAGTCTGGCTTTTTTATGGCGGTTTTGGAGCAGTGGCTTCTTCCTTGCTGAGCGGCCTTTCAGGTTATGTCGATATAGGACTCGTTTTACTGTGGATATAGATACTTTTGTACCTGTTTCCTCCAGCATCTTCACAAGGTCCTTTGCTGTTGTTCTGGGATTGATTTGCACTTGTCGCACCTAAATACATTCATCTCCAGGAGACAGAACGCGTCTCCTTCCTGAGCGGTATGACGGCTGCGTGGCCCCATGGTGTTAATACTTGCATACTATTGTTTGTACAGATGAACGTGGTACCTTCAGGCATTTGGAAATTGCTCCCAAGGATGAACCAGACGTGTGGAGGTCTACAATTCTTTCTGAGGTCTTGGCTGATTTGTTTTGATTTTCCCATGATGTCAAGCAAAGAGGCACTGCGTTTGAAGGTAGGCCTTGAAATACATTCACAGGTACACCTCCAATTGACTCAAATGATGTCAATTAGCCTATCAGAAGCTTCTAAAGCCGTGACATCATTTTCTGGAATTTTCCAAGCTGTTTAAAGGCACAGTAAACTTAGTGTAAGTAAACTTCTGACCCACTGGAATTGTGATACAGTGAATGATCAGTGAAATAATCTCTGTAAATAATTGTTGGAAAAATTACTTGTGTCATGCACAAAGTAGATGTTTTAACCGACTTGCCAAAACTATAGTTTGTTAACAATAAATTTGTGGAGTGGTTGAAAAACAAGTTTTAATGACTCAAACCTAAGGGTATGTAAACTTCCGACTTCAACTGTATATTCCAGAAATCCATAAATCGTCTGCAATCTTGATTCCCGGAAATTCAGTCAAATGATAGGTTGAAAAGTGAACTCCTTAGCTAGCTGTACACTAATCCGGAGGCTTATAAGAAATCCTGCAATGCCCTCCGACGAACCATCAAACAGGCAAAGCATCAATACAGGACTAAGACTGAATGCTACTACACCGGCTCTGATGCTCGTCGGATGTGGCAGGGTTTGCAAACTATTACGGATTAAAAAGGGAAGCCCAACCGTGAGCTGCACAGTGACACGTGCCTACCAGATGAGCTAAATTACTTTTATGTGCGTTTCGAGGCAAGCAACACTGAAGCATGCATTAGAGCAAGAGCTGTTCCGGACGACTGTGTAATCACGCTCTCCGTAGCCGATGTGAGTAAGACCTTTAAACAGGTCAACATTCACAAGGCCGCAGGGCCAGACAGATTACCAGGACGTGTACTCAGAGCATTCGGCAACTGGCAAGTGTCTTCACTGACATTTTCAACCTGTCCTTGACTGAGTCTGTAATACCTATAATCAAATACTGACCATATTACCTCCATAGAGAATTATCTTTGGTTAGTCACAGCCGTGTATATTCCCCCTAAAGCCAATACCACGATGGCCCTCAAGCAACTACACTGGAGTTTATGCAAACTGGAAACCACATATCCTGAGGCTGCATGTATTGTAGCTGGGGATTTTAACAAAGCAAATTTGAGGAAAGTGCTAGCGAAGTTCTATCAACACATTGACTGTAGTACTCGCTTAGGAAAAACATTAGATCACTGCTACGTGCCTTTTCAAGACGCCTACAAAGCCCTCCCCCATTCTCCCTTTGGCAAATCAGATCACGGCTCCATTTTGCTCCTCCCTTCCTATAGGCAAAAACTCAAACAGGAAGTACCCATGCTAAGGTCTATTCAATCCTGGTCTGACCAATCGAAATCCATGCTTCAAGATTGCTTTGATCACGCGGACTGGGATATGTTCCGGGAAGCTTCAGATAATAACACTGACATTTACACGGACACTGTGACTGAGTTCATCAGGAAGTGTATAGGGGATGTTGTTCCCATGGTGTCTATTAAAACCTACCCAAACCAGAATCCATGGAAAGATGGTAGCATTCGCGCTGACCTGAAAACCTGAACCAACAATGACGAGACAGCCTACAAGGAGGAGGTGAGGGCCCTGGCGGAGTGGTGCCAGGAAAATAACCTCTCCCTCAACGTCAACAAAATTAAGGAGCTGATGGTGAACTTCAGGAAACAGCAGAAGGAGCACGACCCTATCGTCATCAATGTGACCATAGTAGAGAAGGTGGAAAGATTCAAGTTCCTCGACGTACACATCACTGATGATCTGAAATGGTCTACCTGTGTGGTGAAGAAGGCACAACAGCGCCTCTTTAACCTGAGGAGGCTTAAGAAATTTGGCTTGGCCCCTAAGACCCTTAGAAACTTTTACAGATGCACAGTTGAGAGCATCTTGTCAGGTTGTATCGCTGCCTGGTACGTAAACTGTACCGCCTGCAACCGCAGGGCTCTCCAGGGGGTGGTACGGTCTGGCAAACGCATCACCGGGGGCACACTGCCTGCCCTCCAGGACACCCACACCACCCAATGTCACAGGAAGGCCAAAAAGATCATCAAAGACATCAACCACCCGAGCCACGGCCTGTTCACCCCACTATCATTAAGAAGGCGAGGTCAGTACAAGTGAATCAATGCTGGGACCCATTGACTAAAAACAGCTTCTATCTCAAGACCATCAGACTGTTAAATAGTCGTCACTAGCCGGCTACCACCTGGCTACTCAACCCTGCACCTTAGAGGCTGCTGCCCTATATACATAGGCATGGAATCACTTGCCACTTTATTAATGGAACACTAGTCACTTTAAAACCTCTTAAGGATCCGCCCCTTTGTTAAATTTTCACCTAAAATAACATACCCAATTCTAACTGCCTGTAGCTCAGGCCTTGAAGCAAGGATATGCATATTCTTGGTACCATTTGAAAGAAAACACTTTGAAGTTTGTGGAAATATGAAAGGGATGTAGGATAATATAACACAATTGATCTGGTAAAAGATAATCCACAGAAAAAAAAACTTTATTTTGTATTTTTTTTGTACCATCATTTTGAAATGCAATAGAAAGGCCATAATGTATTATTCCAGCCCAGGTGCACTTTAGATTTTGGCCATTAGATGCCAGCAGTGTATGTGCAAAGTTTTAGACTGATCCAATGAACCATTGCATTTCTGTTAAAACGTTGTATCAAGACTGCCCAAATGTGCCTAATTTGTTTATTAATAACTTTTTATGTTCAAAATTGTTCACTCTCCTCAAACAATAGCATGATATTATTTCACTGTAATATCTACTGTAAATTGGACAGCGCAGTTCGATGAACAAGAATTTAAGCTTTCTGCCAATATCAGATATGTCTAAGTCCTGGGAAATGTTCTTGTTACTTACAACCTCATGCAACCCCGTGGATGGGACACCGATCCCGAAGTTAACAGCTTCTACCCCCAAGCCATAAGACTGCTGAACAGTTAATGAAATGGCTGCCCAGACTATTTGTATTGACCCCTTTTTTTTTACGCTGCTACTACTCACTGTTTATTATCCATGCCTAGTCACTTTACCTTTACCTACATGTACATATGACCTCAATTACCTCGACTAACCCGTACCACCACACATTGACTCGGTACTGGTACCCTCTATATATAGCCTCCTTATTGTTATTTTATTACTTTTTTTACTTTAGTTTATTTAGTTAATAAATCTTTTGCAAATATTTTCTCACCCCAAAAATATTTTAATGTTTTGTTCTCTATCTTTGAATTCAGATATTAATTTCATGTCATCTAATTAGCATTGGTAATTTGCTAGCGAGGCTGCTAAATCGCAAATTCAAATTTGATTCCTGATTTTGGCCGTGTTACCACGAGACCTGACAGTATTCCCTCGAGATTGGCCCCAATTACCACAAGAACTTGCAGGATCACATTCAAAGCAGAAAGCTAATTTGAATCTGTAGTTTCGTAAATTAACAATGCTAAATAGATGAAACTAAATGGATATATTTATTCCAGGATGTAGAACGAGACACGTACAGCTAGCTTTCCTATTCCTTCTGGGAATCAAGACTGCAGAGGTTTTTATCAATTTTTAGGCCACTACTAAGGTATAGAAAACATTTGACAAAATACCATTCCTTTCTTTGGTTTGTGTTGAAAACAATTTAGAGAGGATTTGAGGACATTGATCTTATGAATTAGTTAAAGATGAACCTGGATTGTACATCTCTCATCTATTAGAATCGAAACATCACAGTTCTATCAACACTCTGTCCTGTCATGCATTGAGTTTAGCCTCAGCCTTTAGTCAAGCACTGCCACACCATTAGAACTAATGTGAGCTATTCAAATTAAAACCCTTAGAAAGAGAGAGAGGGAATCAAAAAAGCTATATTACAGAGATCACGCCAAAAAGCAGCATTTTAAAAATCAATACCAAAGATTTCAGTAAAACTCTCATGTATCATTGAAAAGTAGCCGTGAGTTTATTACCTTTTTACTGTAAGGAAGAACTTTGATACAGGTTCACTTTTGATTTTGTGATGAGCAGTCATTATTATGGCTGATACAATTTCTTAGACTTCTGAATCCATAACAAAGGAATCAGACGCTGTTTCAGCACTCTGCCGAGTTAAGGAGGAAAACAGAGACATATCAAAGTTTGAATCGGCCATTATGACTACTGTCTACCAATAAGCATGACTACGGCTAATTTAAGGAGCATGTAAGAGTTTTTTGAACAATGGGTCATAATATTATTTTTAATATCCTTCCCATACTCTCTTTACTGTGTGTTGATTCTGGGAAAAACCAAAATGATCCATCTTCTCCCACATGTCAGAGAAATGGAGACAGACAGTAATGGTGGCAGTAAACTTCTGGCTGACTCCTTCAAGAGGAGAGGGAAAGAGTAGTGGGAGAGAGGGGAAGAGTGGCGAGAGAGAGGAAGAGAGTGGTGGGAGAGAGGGAAAGAGTAGTGGGAGAGAGGGGAAGAGTGGCGAGAGAGAGGAAGAGAGTGGTGGGAGAGAGGGGAAGAGTGGAGAGAGAGAGGGGAAGAGTGGCGAGAGAGAGGAAGAGAGTGGTGGGAGAGAGGGGAAGAGTGGAGAGAGAGGAGGAGAGTGGTGGGAGAGAGGGGAAGAGTGGAGAGAGAGAGGAAGAGAGTGGTGGGAGAGAGAGGAAGAGTGGAGAGAGAGAGGAAGACCATTGTGGGAGAGAGGGAAAGAGTGGAGAGAGAGGAGGAGAGTGGTGGGAGAGAGGGGAAGAGTGGAGAGATTGTGGGGATATGATTCACAGTGAGTACTACAACAGGACAAGGGAGTGTTATTGATGGAGCTGTGTAGGTCTCTGTCGTCCCTCAGGCCTCTAGTTCAAACTGAAGAAGTGTTATCTGGAATGGCATTCAGTGTAATACAAACACACGTATACACAGGCCTCAAGCACGTGCATGCAAACACACTCGCACTCAAACATGCACGTGCACACCCATGCACACACACAGAGAGAATGTAATACACACAAACAGACACAATTTCCATATTTACTGCTGGGTGAGGAAGGAGAAAGGAGAGGAACAAAACTCATAAATAAATGACAATGCACAGCTTGCCCTGAAAATAGAAGTCTAATTTTGTGTTTGCATTATATTCAGCTGGTAAAATGTAATCTCCCTTTTAATAATACCCTCCATTGTATAAACAGGAGAGAGGTTGCTGAAAAATAACATTAAGAATGCAACCTTATGAAAATCGATTTGGGAATGAAAAATATTATCTCAGCTTGGTTGTTTATTAATGCAACTTCAGGCATATCAACACTATATACAGAAAAATCTAAGGAAAATGTTTGGTTTTTTGTCATCTTTTTTAATGGGGAAAGGCTGCAGGACGGGGTGTAGCAACATGTAAAGTTATTGAAGATAAATGACAAAAAGTGTAAATGTTTGCACCATTGTTTTGAATAAGATTAGAATCAAAAGGTATCTGAATAGAAAGTGTTTATCACCACTACATATGTATACTGTGTGGTTATCACCACTACATATGTATACTGTGTGTTTATCACCCCTACATATGTATACTGTGTGGTTATGACCACTACATATGTATAGTGTGTGGTTATCACCACTACATATGTATACTGTGTGGTTATGACCACTACATATGTATACTGTGTGGTTATCACCACTACATATGTATACTGTGTGGTTATGACCACTACATATGTATACTGTGTGGTTATCACCACTACATATGTATACTGTGTGGTTATCACCACTACATATGTATACTGTGTGGTTATCACCACTACATATGTATACTGTGTGGTTATCACCACTACATATGTATACTGTGTGGTTATCACCACTACATATGTATACTGTGTGGTTATGACCACTACATATGTATACTGTGTGGTTATCACCACTACATATGTATACTGTGTGGTTATCACCACTACATATGTATACTGTGTGATTATGACCACTACATATGTATACTGTGTGGTTATCACCACTACATATGTATACTGTGTGGTTATCACCACTACATAAGTATCCTGTGTGGTTATCACCACTACATATGTATACTGTGTGGTTATGACCACTACATATGTATACTGTGTGGTTATCACCACTACATATGTATACTGTGTGGTTATCGCCACTACATATGTATACTGTGTGGTTATCACCACTACATATGTATACTGTGTTGTTATCACCACTACATATGTATACTGTGTGGTTATCACCACTACATATGTATACTGTGTGGTTATCACCACTACATATGTATACTGTGTGGTTATGACCACTACATATGTATACTGTGTGGTTATGACCACTACATATGTATACTGTGTGGTTATCACCACTACATATGTATACTGTGTGGTTATGACCACTACATATGTATACTGTGTGGTTATCACCACTATATATGTATTGTGTGTGGTTATGACCACTACATATGTATACTGTGTGGTTATCACCACTACATATGTATACTGTGTGGTTATCACCACTACATATGTATAGTGTGTGGTTATGACCACTACATATGTATACTGTGTGGTTATCACCACTACATATGTATAGTGTGTGGTTATCACCACTACATATGTATACTGTGTGGTTATGACCACTACATATGTATAGTGTGTGGTTATGACCACTACATATGTATACTGTGTGGTTATCACCACTACATATGTATACTGTGTGGTTATCACCACTACATATGTATACTGTGTGGTTATCACCACTACATATGTATACTGTGTGGTTATGACCACTACATATGTATAGTGTGTGGTTATCACCACTACATATGTATACTGTGTGGTTATGACCACTACATATGTATACTGTGTGGTTATCACCACTACATATGTATAGTGTGTGGTTATCACCACTACATATGTATACTGTGTGGTTATCACCACTACATATGTATAGTGTGTGGTTATCACCACTACATATGTATAGTGTGTGGTTATCACCACTACATATGTATAGTGTGTGGTTATCACCACTACATATGTATACTGTGTGGTTATGACCACTACATATGTATAGTGTGTGGTTATGACCACTACATATGTATACTGTGTGGTTATGACCACTACATATGTATACTGTGTGGTTATGACCACTACATATGTATACTGTGTGGTTATCACCACTACATATGTATACTGTGTGGTTATCAACACTACATATGTATACTGTGTGGTTATCACCACTACATATGTATACTGTGTGGTTATCACCACTACATATGTATACTGTGTGGTTATCACCACTACATATGTATACTGTGTGGTTATCACCACTACATATGTATACTGTGTGGTTATCACCACTACATATGTATACTGTGTGGTTATCACCACTACATATGTATACTGTGTGGTTATCACCACTACATATGTATACTGTGTGGTTATGACCACTACATAAGTATACTGTGTGGTTATGACCACTACATATGTATACTGTGTGGTTATCACCACTACATATGTATACTGTGTGGTTATGACCACTACACATGTATACTGTGTGGTTATGACCACTACATATGTATACTGTGTGGTTATCACCACTACATATGTATACTGTGTGGTTATCACCACTACATATGTATACTGTGTGGTTATCACCACTACATATGTATACTGTGTGGTTATCACCACTACATATGTATACTGTGTGGTTATCACCACTACATATGTATACTGTGTGGTTATCACCATTACATATGTATACTGTGTGGTTATCACCACTACATATGTATACTGTGTGGTTATCACCACTTTATATGTATACTGTGTGGTTATCACCACTATATATGTATACTGTGTGGTTATGACCACTACATATGTATACTGTGTGGTTATGACCACTACATATGTATACTGTGTGGTTATGACCACTACATATGTATACTGTGTGGTTATGACCACTACATGTGTATACTGTGTGGTTATGACCACTACACGTGTATACTGTGTGGTTATGACCACTACATATGTATACTGTGTGGTTATGACCACTACATATGTATACTGTGTGGTTATGACCACTACATATGTATACTGTGTGGTTATCACCACTACATATGTATACTGTGTGGTTATGACCACTACATATGTATACTGTGTGGTTATCACCACTATATATGTATTGTGTGTGGTTATGACCACTACATATGTATACTGTGTGGTTATCACCACTACATATGTATACTGTGTGGTTATCACCACTACATATGTATAGTGTGTGGTTATGACCACTACATATGTATACTGTGTGGTTATCACCACTACATATGTATAGTGTGTGGTTATGACCACTACATATGTATACTGTGTGGTTATGACCACTACATATGTATAGTGTGTGGTTATGACCACTACATATGTATACTGTGTGGTTATCACCACTACATATGTATACTGTGTGGTTATCACCACTACATATGTATACTGTGTGGTTATCACCACTACATATGTATACTGTGTGGTTATGACCACTACATATGTATACTGTGTGGTTATGACCACTACATATGTATAGTGTGTGGTTATGACCACTACATATGTATATTGTGTGGTTATGACCACTACATATGTATAGTGTGTGGTTATCACCACTACATATGTATACTGTGTGGTTATCACCACTACATATGTATACTGTGTGGTTATGACCACTACATATGTATAGTGTGTGGTTATGACCACTACATATGTATATTGTGTGGTTATGACCACTACATATGTATATTGTGTGGTTATGACCACTACATATGTATAGTGTGTGGTTATCACCACTACATATGTATACTGTGTGGTTATCACCACTACATATGTATCCTGTGTGGTTATCACCACTACATATGTATCCTGTGTGGTTATCACCACTACATATTTATACTGTGTGGTTATGACCACTACATATGTATACTGTGTGGTTATCACCACTACATATGTATAGTGTGTGGTTATCACCACTACATATGTATACTGTGTGGTTATCACCACTACATATGTATAGTGTGTGGTTATCACCACTACATATGTATAGTGTGGTTATCACCACTACATATGTATACTGTGTGGTTATGACCACTACATATGTATACTGTGTGGTTATGACCACTACATATGTATACTGTGTGGTTATGACCACTACATATGTATACTGTGTGGTTATGACCACTACATATGTATACTGTGTAGTTATGACCACTACATATGTATACTGTGTGGTTATCACCACTACATATGTATACTGTGTGGTTATCACCACTACATATGTATACTGTGTGGTTATCACCACTACATATGTATACTGTGTGGTTATCACCACTACATATGTATACTGTGTGGTTATCACCACTACATATGTATACTGTGTGGTTATCACCACTACATATGTATACTGTGTGGTTATCACCACTACATATGTATACTGTGTGGTTATCACCACTACATATGTATACTGTGTGGTTATGACCACTACATATGTATACTGTGTGGTTATGACCACTACATATGTATACTGTGTGGTTATGACCACTACATATGTATACTGTGTGGTTATCACCACTACATATGTATACTGTGTGGTTATGACCACTACACATGTATACTGTGTGGTTATGACCACTACATATGTATACTGTGTGGTTATGACCACTACATATGTATAGTGTGTGGTTATCACCACTACATATGTATACTGTGTGGTTATCACCACTACATATGTATACTGTGTGTTTATCACCCCTACATATGTATACTGTGTGGTTATGACCACTACATATGTATAGTGTGTGGTTATCACCACTACATATGTATACTGTGTGGTTATCACCACTACATATGTATACTGTGTGGTTATGACCACTACATATGTATACTGTGTGGTTATCACCACTACATATGTATACTGTGTGGTTATCACCACTACATATGTATACTGTGTGGTTATCACCACTACATATGTATACTGTGTGGTTATCACCACTACATATGTATACTGTGTGGTTATCACCACTACATATGTATACTGTGTGGTTATGACCACTACATATGTATACTGTGTGGTTATCACCACTACATATGTATACTGTGTGGTTATGACCACTACATATGTATACTGTGTGGTTATGACCACTACATATGTATACTGTGTGGTTATGACCACTACATATGTATACTGTGTGGTTATCACCACTACATATGTATACTGTGTGGTTATGACCACTACATATGTATACTGTGTGGTTATGACCACTACATATGTATAGTGTGTGGTTATCACCACTACATATGTATACTGTGTGGTTATCACCACTACATATGTATACTGTGTGTTTATCACCCCTACATATGTATACTGTGTGGTTATGACCACTACATATGTATAGTGTGTGGTTATCACCACTACATATGTATACTGTGTGGTTATCACCACTACATATGTATACTGTGTGGTTATGACCACTACATATGTATACTGTGTGGTTATCACCACTACATATGTATACTGTGTGGTTATGACCACTACATATGTATACTGTGTGGTTATCACCACTACATATGTATACTGTGTGGTTATCACCACTACATATGTATGCTGTGTGGTTATCACCACTACATATGTATACTGTGTGGTTATGACCACTACATATGTATACTGTGTGGTTATCACCACTACATATGTATACTGTGTGGTTATGACCACTACATATGTATACTGTGTGGTTATGACCACTACATATGTATACTGTGTGGTTATCACCACTACATATGTATACTGTGTGGTTATGACCACTACATATGTATACTGTGTGGTTATCACCACTACATATGTATACTGTGTGGTTATGACCACTACATATGTATACTGTGTGGTTATCACCACTACATATGTATACTGTGTGGTTATGACCACTACATATGTATACTGTGTGGTTATCACCACTACATATGTATACTGTGTGGTTATCACCACTACATATGTATACTGTGTGGTTATCACCACTACATATGTATACTGTGTGGTTATGACCACTACATATGTATACTGTGTGGTTATCACCACTACATATGTATACTGTGTGGTTATCACCACTACATATGTATACTGTGTGGTTATCACCACTACATATGTATACTGTGTGGTTATCACCACTACATATGTATACTGTGTGGTTATGACCACTACATATGTATACTGTGTGGTTATCACCACTACATATGTATACTGTGTGGTTATCACCACTACATATGTATACTGTGTGGTTATCACCACTACATATGTATACTGTGTGGTTATCACCACTACATATGTATACTGTGTCGTTATCACCACTACATATGTATACTGTGCGGTTATCACCACTACATATGTATACTGTGCGGTTATCACCACTACATATGTATACTGTGTGGTTATCACCACTACATATGTATACTGTGCGGTTATGACCACTACATATGTATACTGTGTGGTTATCACCACTACATATGTATACTGTGTGGTTATCACCACTATATATGTATACTGTGTGGTTATGACCACTACATATGTATACTGTGTGGTTATGACCACTACATATGTATAGTGTGTGGTTATCACCACTACATATGTATACTGTGTGGTTATCACCACTACATATGTATACTGTGTGGTTATCACCACTACATATGTATACTGTGTGGTTATCACCACTACATATGTATACTGTGTGGTTATCACCACTACATATGTATACTGTGTGGTTATGACCACTACATATGTATACTGTGTGGTTATCACCACTACATATGTATACTGTGTGGTTATCACCACTACATATGTATACTGTGGGTATTTTTTTTGCAAATACAGAAAATGCAACAGCATTTCCTTCCACTGTAACCTCCTGTTGTAGTAAAGTAAATTAACCACCCAAAGCAGCACCAAACACACATTCTTAATGGCTGCATATAAGTGACATAGATTGACTGCCATAGGATAGGTCATACTGGTGAGAAACACTCTAGGGAATACTAATACGCCTCTCGAAAAGATCATCAAAAATACATAGTTGACAGCAGAAAGCAGACTTGTTTTTTTCTTCTTCAGGTAAATGAATTAAAATGCTTTTACTAACTAAACAATTACTGTGGTTTTAACTGTACCAAATGAGCAATCATGTCCTTAAGCGGTGAGAATAGATTGTTACACAGAAGATTTACTGTACAGTATGTGTTGTGAGACCAGAGGTATTGAGTAAAGATGACTAATGCGATTTTTTGTTGTTGTGAGGGAACTGATAAATTGTACCTCTGTGGACCATTGGGCTGTTGGGCTGTGTGGCTGGATCCTAGCTGCCCGCTGTATTATATCATACTGTAAATGGCTGAGCCACAGAAGGCAGACTAGACTAATCACTTGGGTTGGTAAGCCAATCCTCCACGGACACGCACCGCAAGTATGAAAGTGTGTCTGTAGCCTCGATTATTTATTAATTTTGTTTGATTCAGGGGCAATGTTCCTCTGTTGGATTACCGCGTCGACTCCCTATCTGGTGAGAACACTGGCACCCTGCCCTCTGTTTAAGATATCAAAGATTTGCGGCATCTCGTTGCCTGGCGTTGGCTTGCCTTTGGGGAGTTTCACTAAACATGAAATGGATCAAGCCACAGCGATGTTGAGAGAGAGGGAGGGAGACGGAAAGAAAGAGCGAGGGGATGGATGGAGGGAGAGAAAAATGAAAAGACGTAATGGGTTCTTCTGTTTCAGAGGAAGAAGTGCTGTCGCTGCCTCCAGAAGCTACAGTTGCATCTTCCCTCTGCTCTGAGAGCCTGGTGGTCTCAGGAGAACCAGGCTGTGGGGACGGAGGCTAGAAGTTATCACCAGAGAGGACGGTGTCTGTGTGTTTCTGTAATCTGTGTATATTAGTTACGGCAGATTAATACATTTCCTCGCTTTAGTTTTGTTTCACCATTATGATGTACAAAAACGCGTCTGATTAATAAACCAACAGCCAGGATTTTTTCCATTCCAGGAACCAACTCAGGCTGATGTCATTGTAAAATGACAGGAACAGATTGCATACCGCTTGTACTTGTGTAATGCTTAACGAGGAGGCCTAATGGCTGACGGTATTCCCACAATCAGGATATAAGGCAACTTGAGGAAAACCAAGAGGCTAGGAACTCTTTTCCGTACAATCCTTACCTCAAAAATGTCACATCTTTTGTTACAAACCAATGATACACAGCCCCATGGACGGACACCACCTCTCCTACTCTAACCTGAGCAAACACAGCATCCATCATGGCCGCCGTCCATCTGACCCAATGTGAAGGTGTTCTTATCTCCGAGCTCCTCTGATCAAAACAACCAGATCTGTATCCTCTATCCTCCAAAACGGAACCAATCCACAATCACCTCTGCATAATGGCTTGGGATAATCACTGGAGACCCTGGGGCTAATACCACACTGGGTTTCTGATTTCTCCCCTAAATCGCCATAAAGCATCCTCAAGCATCCTCCTGACTTCAGATAGATTACCTGTCTGTGCATTAAGCATAACTTAGACCACGTCTGAGACCACAGAAGACGCCAGCACACTGGCTGCTTAAGAGGGAGACGCTACATCTAGCTCCATCCTTGGCCTCTTCAAAACCACAGGGCTATTACGGCTGCCTGTTAAAAGCTTTGAGAGAGCGAGACGTCCACTCCACACAGTCAAAGTCAGAGGGGAAACAGAGGGGAAAGCGAAGCGCCCCATGCCAAGGTGACTGAACCCATTTGTCTCTCTGTCTCCATCCTGCATCCACTTCTGATGCAACCAGTCCGAGGTCTCTAGAGCTGTTTTACAACAACTTCATTAACTGCTTTGAGATGAAGAACGTTGTACTTTGTTCTCAGCATTGTGGGAGTAGAAGGTGGAGGGTAAACAGCACTATCTTGGTGTAGTACCTGAGAGTCAAAGGTCACATTACACTTGGAACTTTGCTCTCAAAGTTAAAACTCTTCATCTTGATATTGGCAACTATAATAGAGATAGGAGTATAGCATCACAATTGCAATGTATTGACTCCAATGTAAAGGCAAGGAAGAGGATCAAACCTTTGGGAATGAAATGCTAAGTGATCAGTTGGTATGCCCTGCATTGGCTTATGTCCCCTGACTGTGTTTGAGAGAGTGTAGGCTACATGAAAGAAGAAGAGTCAGTAGGGAAGATTGGACATTAAGAGAGGAGGGGTTCAAATCTAATAAACAGGGGCCACCCCTGGATCAATGGCCTCGATTGGAAGGTGATGGTTTTCAAATTATAACCAGCCTGCTCATTATTGGCTGAGTAAGCGTCCACTCGCTACTTCCCCCTCTTTCCTGTTCCTATAGAGGAGTGGGGATCAATGGTGAAGGATGCCTTTTACCCAGTGCGTGCACACACACACACCCTGTCCATAACACTCTCTGAACCCATAAAACGAGAACGGATCAGTGGCGTGTGTGTCTGTGTGTGTATGTGTGTTTGTGGTAGGTGGCAGGAGGAGGGCGGGGAGGGGAGCGAATGGCGATGTTCTCCCGCTTACATGAACAATGGCTCAATTAGAGGTCCCTGTTGATGTTATGCGATTGCTTTTCTTATGCTAATCTGTACACTAAATGCTCCTCGGTAAGGGGCCAGCGCTCTCTCAGGTTAGCTCGCCATTTCATTATCTAGTCACGTGTAAGCAGCCCAACGCATCGACCGCCACCGTATATCATGTTCATGGGGAGGGATAAAAGCGCCCCGCTGATGCGTAAGTGATTTCGGGGATCGTTTTCATCTCTTTTGGTAAAACCTCCCATTATCAATCAAACATCTCTCCCCACTGACGGCGGCCATGTTGGATTGCTGAGGTGTGTGTGATTTGGAGGAATGTGTTGTGCTGTGGTGAGAGGAGGGGAGGAATCTGATCTGAATGTGGAGAAGCTATAGAGAGAGGTTAATTTTCTGTGTGGAAAATATTCACATATGTCTTGATTCCACATGTGGGTCAAGAGGAAGGTCAAAGTCAAACCTGATCAGAATCATTAAGGAATTCCAACAGTAATTAGAATCAAGGGGTTGGAAGTAGCCCCGCACCGCTCTGTATTACGCCAAACTGATTTTAAGATTAGATGCACATAACTTGATGCTAATAAACAGCCAAGGGGACTTTAATCGTGTTATTCAATCTGAAAACAGGAGCTGTGAGCTCTGAGTAATGATACACACACTGTCAGTCGCCACTGTTTTACTGTGGGAGTTGACGTTAACAGGTACTCACATATCCTCCTCAGCCCCATTTGAACCCCACTTTGCAGATTGAGTCAAATTCCATTCCGAGGGAAAACACTTTCCCTGATGTGATGTGGAAAAACCCACAGAGAGAGAAGTCAATGAGCACATAAACACGTATGCTTTAATGTCACTAAGCAACTCCTATTATCATATATAATATCATGTGAAAGTTGGCCTGAACTATCCACACAAATGATGTGGTTGCAGGTGTTTTATCTGAATGCAGAGATGTGTTCCCATTATAAAATAAGAGGCTGGGTGGAACAGGACCTTGATGTAAGTGGGGACCGCTTGCAGTAAATAAAGCACTCATCTCTTAGACTCTCAGGCAAAGGCCCAAGTACTTCTCCACTCCTCTTTAGCTCTTTAGCTCTCTTTCCAGCTCCCTTTACCCTCCGTTTCATCTGTTCCCTGCTCTCTCTTTCTCTCTCTTCCCATCTCAGCTTTCTCTTTCCCTCATGCACCCTTTCCCCTCTCTATCTCCACCCCACTCTCCCCCCTCTCTCTCTCCACTTATCCGGGGGATACCACTGCCTATCTGTCGTTACTGTAATCAACACAATGGAGTTTCTGTCCTCAGCCACACTGACTCTCCCTAGCCATCGCCCATCGCCCCCGGGGGTACAGAGTGGGAGATGAGAGAGAGGCTGGACCTGCCAATCATTGAATCATCACCTCTATGGAATAGAACAAATGGATGGGAGAGAGAGAGAGAGAGAGAGAGAGAGAGAGAGAGAGAGAGAGAGAGAGAGAGAGAGAGAGAGAGAAAGAGAAAGAGAAAGAGAAAGAGAAAGAGAAAGAGAAAGAGAAAGAGAAAGAGAAAGAGAAAGAGGGAGAGAGAGAGAGAGAGAGAGAGAGAGAGAGAGAGAGAGAGAGAGAGAGAGAGAGAGAGAGAGAGAGGCCCCAGGCTACAAAGCTCTTACCAGTGGTTACTCCCCTGACCGCTCTCGTTTATGGCCAGACAGAAGAGACCACCTGTAATTACCTGTTAGCTGGAGTAACTGACCTCAGGGCACAGAGTGACAATGTACTGAACTGTAGTGTGAAAGCTGCCTTGGATGAGTTTGACTACACAAGAAGACAACTTGGTACGGTGGACAGGCATAGCGTTTTATGAAACTACTCAAACAGTATTAAACAAAACAGTATCACATAAGTATTAGTAAGATAAGCATATGTAGTTGTAGGGTAAATTATTAGAATGTTAACCCTTTACACTTGTACCCGTATATACGGGTTGAAAAGGAAGATGTCAAACATTCTTTGTCACATGCGTCAAATACAACATGTGTAGACCTTACCGGGAAATGCCTACTTACAAGCCCCGAACCAACAGTGCAGATTTGGACATTATTAAGTGCCTAAATTGGAATGTAATGGCTGTACAGTAACATGCTATACATGATGTCAGATCTCAGGCTCTGCACTTCACAGCTCTGTATGGGTTTTGACTGACAGCCGTTCTGAACTTGAGCACCGCACACGACAAGAGGTTGCCCCCATCCCTCCCGCTAATAGGGCAACTTTAGAAAATGTTTTGTTGACTGAGTACGGGAAATGCTGTAAGTCAAGAGGACTCAATGTGTTCTGAAAGATGAGATGTTGAAGAAAATTTTAAATAGCGCTTTGATATCATACAAGCAAGCCAAACATCTGAGTCCAAATCTGCACCCTACATTTCCAAATCATAAAACTCATGTCATATACAGTGTCAATGTTAATGATCACTATGTTTTAATGACAAGATGACATGTCGTCATACACTAGGTTGTTTTTTGTTTGTTGTGAAGAAAATTCACTGCAGGACACACAACTGAATGCACTCATGACTCCTTTCTAGGCCACCAAAAGATTTATCTGCTTCTATGAATTGCCTTGAGAAAGCCGAACACTGTAAGATCATATTTTATAATTTAGCTAGTCATTTTTGCAATAGAACAACTTACAAATGATGCCCACCTGACCCAGATTGTGATTTACACTACCATTCAAAAGTTTGGGGGCACTAAGAAATGTCCTTGTATTTTAAAGAAAAGATAATTTTTTGTCCATTAAAATAACACCAAATTGATCAGAAATACAGTGTTGACATTGTTAATGTTGTAAATGACTATTGTAGCTGGAAATGGCAGATGTTTTATGGAGTATCTACAGAGGCGTACAGAGGCCCATTATCAGCAACCATCACTCCTGTGTTCCAATGGCACGTTGTGTTAGCTAATCCAAGTTTATCATTTTAAAAGGCTAATTGATCATTAGAAAACCATTTTGAAATTATGTTAGCACAGCTGAAAACTGTTCCAAAAGACAAGTGACCCCAAACTTTTGAATGGTAGTGTATAATGGACTGTTTTTGGATTGCGTAAACAACAGCAACTGTGTGACGGTGGGGATGCATGGTTGTGTTCCAAACAAAACAACTACAAGTGTTGATTGATTTGATTTGTGCTTTCTCTAGTTCCTAAATGGCACAGCTAGGAGAGCTCAAACAAGTAACTATCTTGTAGTTGAAGACTCTTCTTTGAGACATAAAAGTGCATTGAAATTGCTTAAGAACAGTGCACACTTTGGAGAGGTGTGTGGCCACTTAGAGACACCAGTTAGTCCTCTCACTCAAACCCTTGTAAATGTTTTGTCCTATGTTGCACCTGCCCCACATTTTTCAGGAATAGTCTTATTATGTTAATGAATGTATACAGAATATTTTCAGATTTCGTTATGAACAAATGGGGCGAAAAGTACATTAAATGTATAACGCACATAAAATCAACAGTATAATGTTTGGATTCAGTCTTGTGTTAAGAGTACTGTTGTGTACTCACATTTGGTCTAATAATCTTCCCATTATCTCCAAAATGTCCCCTTTCAATTGATACAATGGTTATGCATTTTCATATTTCTTCTGTATGAAACATTTCAATTTAGCTCTATCCATATAGACCATTTCCAAGAAGTGTAAAGGGTTAAGAAAATAACACTTACCATATGACTGCATAAGAGAGAATAAACTTTGGAGAAAAAAATGAATTCATACTGCTCGGAGGGGATATTGCTCAGAATTGATCCACACTAAGGTGTGAGGTCTCTCTTTCCTCTACCAGTTTTGACAAATGTTAATGCTTATTTTCCTAATAGTGTTCTGCTTGCTGCAAAACCTTCCCCATTACCTCCTGCAAAATGGCCGACGCAGAGCAAGGGATTAACTAAGCACACATTTAGGGCTGCAGAAAAATGGACACCTCCACAGATTTATTGGCATTTATTAGAGTTGTTCTTGTTTAAAGCATAAAACCTCCCACTAAATGCATAATTGAATGGGCTGTTTCTCTGGCTCGCGCAAACCATTAGGGAGAAAATTTATGTATTTAATACATTAGAATAGAAAATGAATTTAAAAAGAAAAAGCCATGAGGGAACACATTATCTTTCCTGTCGGCAGTTTTCGAGTTCAATATTTGGCAGGCTCGTCAGTAAATGAAATAATTATTTCAATTATTGTACAGCATTAAATTATAGTTTGTGGAGAAAGTGGTGACAGGTCTGCAGAGCTATAACACTTCCCCTGCCTCTGACTCCTCTGTCAGTTTTAATGAAGAAACCTCTCCACATTACAGTGTGAAAGAGTGTGAGCGAGAGAGAAGAGGAGGAGAGAGAGAAAAAAGAGAGAGACTGGGTGAATTCTTAGTCCACAGTTTCTTGTAATTTCCTATTCACGTGACATGCTTAATGGTATTGTAGCAGACTTATGGATAGCGCCCTCCCTATGCTATAGAAGGTGTTAGGGAATTCTCACTGCCTGCGAATAACTTATTTTTCACCTCGCTCCCACCATATGTCTTGGCTTTCTGAAGGTAAATGCTGTTGGCCTTGAACAACGAGGTTCAATGCTAAATTTAGTAAATAACGGTTAGAGCTAAAATATACTCCAAGCCTTGCTGTACAATTCTATTTGACATAGACCTCACAGATGCATTACTTGCTCTGATGTTGTACATTGGACAGTGTGGCTGATGGATTCAAAGCACTTCACATAGATTTTTCCAATCCTCCAACTCTCGCCTTGTGTGACGCGTGTGGAAATATACCACCAGCCGCTAAAGCCCTATCAAGGAGCCTCCTAATGTTTGCATTAGCCCCCCTGCTAGATGCCTTGTCCTCCTGCACACAGGAGAATGCACTCTATAAATAGCCAATGAGGGGTGGGCCTCTTTAAGCCAATGGATCCTGTCCATGCCGCCCATTTAACTCCATCCCCTCCATACAGATACCAGACCTCTGATCCCTGCAGCATTTAACCAAATTAAAACCAACCTTCATTAGCCAGACAACACCCAGCTGATAGAAGCATGAAAACCAGGCCTGGCCCAAGGACACGGCAGTGTAAAAGGACTAGCATGAGCTTAAAAAAGTAGCGGCACCAGTAAGGCCTATCCTTCATTTGTATTTCGCTAATGTGCCATCCCCTCTCACTGTACGTGGCCCACTGCTCCCAACACACGGTGAGCAATTACTAACACTCAACCTCCATACTGCACTTCGTCAACGTGGCAACACCAGGGGAATAAATTCCTGAACACTACAGCAGGAATAATTCATATATTGGTCAACCAACACAACTAATGGACAAAGCGGTGTTTAGTGCCAGGAGTCACATGATATTTTGCCAAGGTTACGCTGTCTGAGAGAAATACCAAGTGGAGGGGCAGAGATATCCAGGATGCAATGCAGCAGTGCCGTCTCCTCAGAGTTTCAAAATGCACTATTGGGAGATGGATCGCAAGGCAAAGTGAAACATACAGTGGTGTATTAATGAAGTGTATTGGTCACTGAACATGGTCTAAAATATGTTTCAGATTCACACCTGTCTACAATGTCTGAAAAATGTTTGTTTATGTATTCATGAACAAACAATCCCATTTTACCTGGTTTGCGATATAATGTATTGTCATGGCTGTTGGAAAAAGAGGACCAAGGTGCAGCGTGGTCAGCGTACATGTTCCTTTATTAAAAAAGACGCCGAAACAAAACAATAAACACTACAAAAACAAACCGTGAAGCTCAAAGGCTATGTGCCCTAAACAAAGTCAACTTCCCACAAATACAGGTGGGAAAAAAGGCTACCTAAGTATGGTTCCCAATCAGAGACAACGATAGACAGCTGTCCCTGATTGAGAACCATACCTGGCCACAACATAGAAATAGAAAATCATAGAAACACAAAGCATAGAATGCCCACCCCAACTCACACCCTGACCAAACCAAAATAGAGACATAAAAAGGATCTCTAAGGTCAGGGCGTGACAGTACCCCCCCCCCCCCCCAAAGGTGCGGACTCTGGCCGCAAAACCTAAACCTATAGGAGAGGGTCTGGGTGGGCATCTATCCGCGGCGGCAGCTCAGGAGGCCGTCGCTGGAGGCTCCGGGCTGGAGGCCATCTCTGGAGGCTCCGGGCTGGAGGCCATCTCTGGAGGCTCCGGGCTGGAGAACGTCTCTGGAGGCTCCGGGCTGGAGAACGTCTCTGGAGGCTCCGGGCTGGAGACCGTCTCTGGAGTGGAGAGACACACAGGAGGCCTGGCTCTGGGAGCAGGCACAGGACTCACCAGGCTGGGGAGACATACAGGAGGCCTGCTCCACCGGATACACTGGGCCGTGGAGGCGCACTGGCGGTCTCGAGCGCAGAGCTGGCACCACACCTTCTGGCTGGATGCCCACTTCCACCTGGCAAATGCGGGACGCTGGCACCGAGCACACCGGCCTGTGAATGCTCGGCTGAGACACAGTGCGCATCATCCCATAACACGGTGCCTGACCAGTCACATGCTCGCCACGGTAAGCACGGGGAGTTGGCTCAGGTCTCCAACCTGACTCAGCCACACTCCCTGTGTGCCCCCCCCCCCCCCCCCAAAAAAAAAATGTTTTGGGGCTGCCTCTCGGGCTTCCTTGCCAGCCTTGTTCCCTCATAACGCTGCCGCTCCGCCTTAGCTGCCTCCAGTTCCTCCCTTGGACGGCGATACTCCCCAGCCTGCCTCCAGGGTCCCTTACCATCCAGGATATCTTTCCATGTCCAGGAGTCCTCTCTACCACGCTGCTTGGTCCTTTGGTAGTGGTGGGAAGTTCTGTCACGGCTGTTGGAAAAAGAGGACCATGGTGCAGCGTGGTGAGCGTGAGACGACAAAACAAAACAATAAACACTACATGTTTATGGTTTCAATCAGAGACAACGATAGACAGCTGTCCCTGATTGAGAACCATGCCCGGCCAAAACATAGAAATAGAAAATCATAGAAACACAAAACATAGAATGCCCACCCCAACTCACGCCCTGACCAAACCAAAATAGAGACATAAAAAGGATCTCTAAGGTCAGGGCGTGACATGTATATTAGTGATGGGGGGGGGGAATCGTTACAGTTACATATCGGGATATTATTTTTTATTATATAACGTATTGTATCATTTTGACAATATAGACATATTATTTGTGTGCTAGTTGGCTGTACTAGCACCAAAACTTTGTGTGCTTGTCCTCCGTGTTCTTTTTGGAGTAGGAAGCTAATTGGTTTTGAGCACTTTTATTTCCATGACCAATCAAAACTTGATTTCTCATGGCTCTCTCTTGTCCCTTTGCAGCAGACATATGAGTAATATGTTTGGAACATTGAATCGCAATAAAATCACAATATCGAATTACAATACATATGGAATCGTCATAATCGTAATACATATTGTATTGTATTGGTACCTAAGTATTGTGATAATACCATATTGTGAGGTCCCTGGCAATTCCCAGCCCTACTGTATATCGTGGCAAAAGTTTCATTCTTTAGGCCAATTTGTTTCAGGATGCAGTCAATCGCTTCCAATGGTGAAACAATGGAGCGTTGCGATCCATGAATTGGATGCATGTTCCCTGGATCAGAGCAGCCTGTGCATCACTCTGTACAGTAGCCCATTTGTCTCCATTGTCACCTTTGACCTGGAGGCAAATGGTGATAAAAGCACCCTTCATTGCATTGGACAATAAAAACGATAGGCAGCTTCTCGAGTCAAACGGCACAGTAAACAAACATAAATAAAAGAGAGTGGGAATCAATGGAAGAGACTCTGTAAAAACAGGCCCAGCACTGAGCACATACCAGACCTAGAGCAGCACTGAGCACATACCAGACCTAGACCAGCACTGAGCACATACCAGACCTAGACCAGCACTGAGCACATACCAGACCTAGAGCAGCACTGAGCACATACCAGATCTAGAGCAGCACTGAGCACATACCAGACCTAGAGCAGCACTGAGCAAATACCAGACCTAGAGCAGCACTGAGCACATACCAGATCTAGAGCAGCACTGAGCACATACCAGACCTAGAGCAGCACTGAGCAAATACCAAACCTAGAGCAGCACTGAGCACATACCAGATCTAGAGCAGCACTGAGCACATACCAGATCTAGACCAGCACTGAGCACATACCAGACCTAGAGCAGCACTGAGCACATACCAGACCTAGAGCAGCACTGAGCACATACCAGACCTAGAGCAGCACTGAGCACATACCAGATCTAGACCAGCACTGAGCACATACCAGATCTAGAGCAGCACTGAGCACATACCAGATCTAGAGCAGCACTGAGCACATACCAGATCTAGACCAGCACTGAACACATACCAGACCTAGACCAGCACTGAGCACATACCAGACCTAGAGCAGCACTGAGCACATACCAGATCTAGAGCATCACTGAGCACATACCAGACCTAGACCAGCACTGAGCACATACCAGATCTAGAGCAGCACTGAGCACATACCAGATCTAGAGCAGCACTGAGCACATACCAGATCTAGACCAGCACTGAACACATACCAGACCTAGACCAGCACTGAGCACATACCAGACCTAGAGCAGCACTGAGCACATACCAGATCTAGAGCATCACTGAGCACATACCAGACCTAGACCAGCACTGAGCACATACCAGACCTAGAGCAGCACTGAGCACATACCAGACCTAGACCAGCACTGAGCACATACCAGACCTAGAGCAGCACTGAGCACATACCAGATCTAGAGCAGCACTGAGCACATACCAGACCTAGACCAGCACTGAGCACATACCAGACCTAGAGCAGCACTGAGCACATACCAGACCTAGACCAGCACTGAGCACATACCAGACCTAGAGCAGCACTGAGCACATACCAGACCCAGAGCAGCACTGAGCACATACCAGATCTAGAGCAGCACTGAGCACATACCAGACCTAGAGCAGCAGTGGAACACACAGTTAAACCATGGTTCCTCTAGCAAAACAAATGACACAGATCCTAATCAAAATACAATCACAGTGTATCAAGGTAATAACATTGCTATATTAAGATGCATATTATTTAACAATGCCGAAGACGTAGTTCTGAAACCATATCTGTCTAACGATACTACATCTAACCCAGTTCTTTATCTGGGCTCTCTGTCTGGGCTCTCTTTTACTCTGCTGTGAACTTCATATTCAAGGAAAGAGGAAAGATAAGGTTTACTTTTGCTTCCTTGTTGCTCTTCATAGAATGTTTACATTATTCTGACCTTACTTTTTAACAGATGAGAATCCATATGATTATAGCTTTCTCTCTCTCTCTCTCTCTCTCTCTCTCTCTCTCTCTCTCTCTCTCTCTCTCTCTCTCTCTCTCTCTCTCTCTCTCTCTCTCTCTCTCTCCTCTCTCTCTCTCTCTCTCTCTCTCTCTCTCTCTCTCTCTCTCTCTCTCTCTCTCTCTCTCTCTCTCTCTCTCTCTCTCTCTCTCTCTCTCTCTCTCTCTCTCTCTCTCTCTCTCTCTCTCTCTCTCTCTCTCTCTCTCTCTCTCTCTCTCTCTCTCTATATATATATATATATATATATATACTGTATATATTAATAAAATCCACATGCATATTTTTTTTTTTATGGGTCCTGTGATTCATATTGACTGAAATCTAGTATTGGTGATTATATTAAGAGATTGTACAATATTTTGTTTATTGTAATACAGAGTACAACATCATTCTGGGAAGTGTTTATAAGAAGTAATGTTTTACATACTTCAGAAACCAGTTGAACTTGAACTATTTGCAGAAGGTAAGGCAACACAACCAGACAGGGTTTCCACTATCCTCCTGGACTCCTAAGTACAGGATATAATTCCTCCGTTCATTTGAACTCAGTCACTACTATACAGTAGATGGAAAAATTATTTCTACAGTGATATAATATGTAACCATTGTAACTTGTTATTAAACATATCTTCTTTACAGTTCAGGTGCTGAGATACATCAGCTCCACAGACTCTATCTGGTTCATTGAACATTATTGAGAACTGAAATGGAAACCATCAACAACCCAGAGTTCTTGAGGTAAGTGAAACTACTAGCTATTATCATTTACATATATAAAATCTAATAAAAAAATATATACACTTGATTTTATGAAAACTTTTTTCCTGGAATTATCATAATTCTAATCATAATAATCTAAAGGATTATGACTACCTTGCAGGGACTTCACACTGAATGGTGACCATCCTCCAAGATTGAAAGAGACGATCAGTAGACACGGCTATAAGAATATTTTGAAGATAAATACACAACGCAGAGGATGAGAGGACGAGAGCACTAAAGTACTAATGGTCAATAGCGAATTGTAAATAGGAGTTGGGTTTCAGTTCAACATCTTTTAAGGATCTGTGGAATGTCACTCCTGAATTCAGAGCGACGTGTACTACGTGTGCCACATTTTCATTGGTCTGTACATTGAGTCGGGGGCAGGATACTTGTTATTGGCCAAGTTGTACTGCAAAGACTTATGATTGGTCAACCCCAGGCTAGGGTGGCGGGTTATAAATGGCATCCTGTTCCTTTGTTCTGTGGAGAAAAGCTGAGGACAGGGGAGACTGAACATCTGAACATCTACCTCCCAGCATAACATCTTGATTTGTCCTCTATGAATAAACCCATTTTTCTCCCCCTGATATGCTTTGGAGTTTGTGTTATTGAAGAATAACATAACTTGCTAACACAGCATAGTGAATAACCCAGCGCCACCTGCAAGGTACCTGTTTTAGTGGAAAGACATGGATGGGAGGGATGGAGTCAGGAAATGGACCATAGGAAAACACGACCCCTGCCAGAGGAACAAGACCTTGCTGATCCAAAGAGAGGTTGGGGCAGGGAAGACCACACTAGTCAACGCTATGGTCAACTTCGCCATCAGAGGTAAGTGGGAGGATACCGCCAGGTTCCAAATCACAGAACGTTTCAAAGACAGAGAGACGTGCTAGGCTCACAATCCTAGAACCAATTCTGTAACGGCCTATGAGATCTTCGGCTGGGAGGACGCCGACTTGCCTTTCTCTCTTACCATCATTGATACAATTGGGATAGAGAACAGAGATGGACTCAGACCTTTGATAAAGAAACTAAGAATGCTGCTGGAAGAGGAGAGAGTGGACGACATCGATGCTGTCTGCCACGTGGTGAGGGCAACGCAGAATCGTCTGACAGAACATCAGAGAAACATCTTTGATGCGTTCCTGTCCCTCTTGGGCAAGGACATGAAAGACAACATCATCACCCTTATCACTCACTCTGACTAGACCAGACCGGATGTTCTCGACATCATCATGGAGTACAAACTCCTAGGCAACACGGTTCCGGTTCACTTCACGTTCAACACTCACCTCTATCAGACCAGAAACCCTGGCTATGACAAAATATATGAGACAACATGGGAAAACGGCATGAACAGCATGAGAGGGTTCTTTGATAAGCTAAGAAGAATGCAACACCAACGCACCAAGCAGACGATAGAGGTATTGGTGGAACACTTGAAGCTGGAGGACTGTTTCAAACAGGGAAGGATCCCTTCAGAGGTGGTAGCAATCTGCTGCACAGTGTGTGAGATGAACTGCCATACCGGGTGCGTAGCTTGTCAACCCTACTTCTGCCAAGTCATGTTACGAGGGAAATGCACCATGTGCCCACAGAGATGCAGTCCAAGAAACATGTCAGAGGACACAAGAGATATGCTGACGACCATAACAATCTGAGAGCTTAACTCACAGAATGTTTCCAAAATATGAGGAAGAACGCCTTGACGCCTCACTTGGAGCCGAGTCTCAAGAACAAGATTCAGCGTGCCAACGAGAAGGGAGACAAGCAGAAGTTGAAGGAACTTGAGGAAAAGAAAGGGACAATTGCCGATTTAATCAAGAAGAATATGGAAATAGACAGAGAGTAGGGTGAGAAATTGCTGTGAGATCACATGCGCCGAATACAACAGGTGTAGACCTTACCGTGGAATGTTTACTTACAAGCCCTTAACCAACAATGCAATTCAAGAAATGTGATTGGACTTTTACATCAGCTCAAAGAGGTCAGTAGTGTAGTGTGAATGATTTGTTTGCCAGTAAACTTTACCATATGTTTATCAATCTTTAATCATTGTGTCATATTTTTCCAAGTCACATACTGCATGTCAGAAAACATGCATCACCTGAACCCACAACTAAAAATATGATGTACTTTCAAGGCCCAATGCAGCCATTTTTATATCAATATCAAATCATATCTGAGTAACAATTAATGACCTTACTGTAATAGATTTCCATAAAAATTAGCAAAACCTGCTTTTTTGCTAGGACTGTCTGGAAGTTGTCTGAGTGGGGAGGGGGAAACTGACAACGACCTGTTATTGGCAGAGAGGTTTGGAACTCTCTTTCTAATTGGTCTATTAACTAAATTACTGCATGGTGATGTCATCATGGAAAGCCGAAACTCCCACCCATACAAACCTGCTGATTAGAAGGTCCTGTGTAGATTGTATTTTTACCCACCAACTATCAGGAAAATAACACTGATCAAATGTTGTTTCACTTTTACAGTGTGACTTTCATCAGCTGTATATAACACAAGAAAAACAAAATGTTGACTGCACTATACCATTAATGTTGTCATTTACATGGATTGTAATTCAATTAATATGTGATCAACATCTTTACCTGTGTGTTAACCATTTAAAAACAACATAATTCAAAGATGTGCCCAGTTCCAAAGCTATAGTAAGGTGCTTGATCTCAAACCTATCCCCCATCTAGAACTTCTGAACACACAACTATACAAACAGTATAGACCCCAGGCCTCCTCTAGGGCGGTTAGAGCATTGGGCCAGTAAAATAAATGATTGGTCGCTGGTTCGAATTCCCCGAGCTGACAATGTGAAAAACCTGTCGATGTGCTCTTGAGCTAAGACCTTAACCCTAATTTGCTCAAGGGCACCGTATTACTATGGCTGACCATGTAACAACTTTTCACTGCACCTATCTGGTGTATGTGAGAATATACACTGAACAGTTTTCTCGAGTTACAGTTCATATAAGGAAATCAGTCAATTGAAATAAATTAATTAGGCCCTAATCTACAGATTTCACATGACTGGGAATACATGTTGGTCACAGATACCTTTAAAGAAAAACTGAAATGGAAACCATCAACAACCCAGAGTTCTTGAGGTAAGTGAAACTACTAGCTATTATCATTTACATATATAAAATCTAATAAAAAAATATATACACTTGATTTTATGAAAACTTTTTTCCTGGAATTATCATAATTCTAATCATAATAATCTAAAGGATTATGACTACCTTGCAGGGACTTCACACTGAATGGTGACCATCCTCCAAGATTGAAAGAGACGATCAGTAGACACGGCTATAAGAATATTTTGAAGATAAATACACAACGCAGAGGATGAGAGGACGAGAGCACTAAAGTACTAATGGTCAATAGCGAATTGTAAATAGGAGTTGGGTTTCAGTTCAACATCTTTTAAGGATCTGTGGAATGTCACTCCTGAATTCAGAGCGACGTGTACTACGTGTGCCACATTTTCATTGGTCTGTACATTGAGTCGGGGGCAGGATACTTGTTATTGGCCAAGTTGTACTGCAAAGACTTATGATTGGTCAACCCCAGGCTAGGGTGGCGGGTTATAAATGGCATCCTGTTCCTTTGTTCTGTGGAGAAAAGCTGAGGACAGGGGAGACTGGAACTTCTGAACACACAACTATACAAACAGTATAGACCCCAGGCCTCCTCTAGGGCGGTTAGAGCATTGGGCCAGTAAAATAAATGATTGGTCGCTGGTTCGAATTCCCCGAGCTGACAATGTGAAAAACCTGTCGATGTGCTCTTGAGCTAAGACCTTAACCCTAATTTGCTCAAGGGCACCGTATTACTATGGCTGACCATGTAACAACTTTTCACTGCACCTATCTGGTGTATGTGAGAATATACACTGAACAGTTTTCTCGAGTTACAGTTCATATAAGGAAATCAGTCAATTGAAATAAATTAATTAGGCCCTAATCTACAGATTTCACATGACTGGGAATACATGTTGGTCACAGATACCTTTAAAGAAAAAGGTAGGGGCGTGGATCAGAAAAGAGTAGAGTTGCATAGAGTTGATCAGCATAGAGCATAGAGTTGATCAGGTTGTGAATTGTGGCCTCTGGAATGTTGTCCCACTCCTCTTCAATGGCTGTGCGAAGTTGTGGGATATTGGTGGGAACTGGAACACGCTGGCGTACACATCGATCCAAAGCATCACAAACATGCTCAATAGGTGACAGGCCATAGAATATCTTGGTCCTTTTCAGCTTCCAGGAATTGTGTACAGATCCTTGCGACATTGGGCTGTGCATTATCATGCTGAAACATGAGATGATTGCGGCAGACGAGTGCCACGACAATGGGCCTCAGAATTTTTATGCGGTATCTCTGTGCATTCAAATTGCCATAGATAAAATGCAGTTGTGTTCATTGTCCGTAGCTATTGCCTGCCCATACTATAACCCCACCGAAACCATGGGGCACTCTGTTCACAATGTTGACATCAGCAAACTACTCGCCCACATGACACCATCTGCCCGGTACAGTTGAAACCAGGATTCATTCGTGAAGAGCACACTTCTCCAGCGTGCCAGTGGCCATCGAAGATGAGCATTTGTCCACTGAAATTGGTTACGACGCCGAACTGCAGTCAGGTCAAGACCCTGGCGAGGACAACAAGCAGGCAGATGAGCTTCCCTGTGACAGATACTGACAGTTTGTGTGTAAATTATTCGGTTGTGCAAACCCACAGTTTCATCAGCTGTCCATGTGACTCGTCTCAGACCATCCCGCAGGTGAAGAGGCCGGATGTGGCTTGCATTGCTTGCATGGTTACACGTGGTCTGCGGTTGTGAAGCCGGTTGGAGGTGGCTTATTATAGCAAATGTACATTTCATTATTTGGCAACAGCTTTGGTGGACATTCCTGCAGTCAGAATGCCAATTGCACGCTCCCTCAAAACCTGAGACATCTGTGGCATTATGTTGTGTGACAGAACTGCACATTATAGAGTGGACTTTTATTCTCCCCATGCACCTGTGTAATGATCATGCTGTTTAATCAAATTTTTGATATGCCACACCTGACAGGTGGATGGATTATCTTGGCATGTCAGATTCTCCCCAAGGAGATGTGGGTGTGGAGTCAGGCGCAGGAGAAAGCAAGTTCCGAAAAGGGCGTTTATTTAACAAGTCCAAATAACAGGAAACCGGACTACAACAGTAGCCTCAAAAAACCACTCAGACACAGTCCAGGGAAAACCCACCTGTTACACAGAACCCAAGAACACGCAACCCAAAACTAACTGACCTCAAACGAAACAATCCCGCACAAAACCCAGAGGAAATGGCGAGATTTAACTACCCCCCGACCCCCCCCCCCCCCCCTAATAAACCAAATAGAACACAGGTGAAACACAAAACAGACAAAACCAAACGAAAAGGAAAAAGGATCGGTGGCAGCTAGTAGACCTGCGACTTCGAGCGCTGAGCGCCGCCCGAACAGGGGGAGGAGCCACCTTCGGTGGAAGTCGTGACATGGCAAAAGAGAAATGCTTACTAATAGGGATGGAAACCATACATCCTGAGGCTGCATTTATTGTAGCTGGGGATTTTAACAAAGCAAATCTGAGAACAAGTCTACCTAAATTCTTCCAGCATATTGATTGCTCTATGCGCATGCGCAAAACCCTTGACCACTGCTACTCTAACTTACGCAATGCATACAAAGCCCTCCCCCGCCCTCTCTTTGGCAAATCCGACCACAACGCCATCTTGCTCCTTTCATCTTAAAGGCAAAAATTCAAACAGGATGTACCAGAGACAAGAACCATTCAACACTGGTGCGACCAATCGGAAGCCACGCTAATAATATGTCTATAAACAATTGTTGGAAAAATGACTTGTGTCATGCACAAAGTAGATGTCCTATCCGACTTGCCAAAACTATAGTTTGTTAACAAGAAATTTGTGGAGTGGTTGAAAAACGTGTTTTAATGACTCCAACCTAAGTGTATGTAAACTTCCGACTTCAACTGTATATATCTTTATATTATACATTTTTATTATTATTACTTTTTAACAATTTTTCTCCCCAGTTTTTCTTGATATCCAATTGGTAGTTACAGTCTTGTCCCATCGCTGCAACTCCCGTACAGACTCGGGAGAGGCAAAGGTCAAGAGCCCTGCTTCCTCCGAAACACGACCCTGCCAAGCCGCACTGCTTCTTGACACACTGCTCGCTTAACCCGGAAGCCAGACGCACCAATGTGTCGGAAGAAACACCGTCCAGCTGGTGACCGTGTCAGCGCGCATGCGCCCGGCACCACCACAGGAGTCGCTAGAGTGCGATGGGACAAGGACATCCCGGCCGGCCAAACTCCCCCCAACCTGGACGATTGGGCCAATTGTGCGCCGCCTCATGGATCTCCCGGTCGCGGACGGCTGCGACACAGCCCGGTCTCGAACCTGGATCTGTGTGATGCAGTGCCTTAGAACGCTGCGCCACTCGGGAGGCCCTTATTTTTTTACAACACAACTCTACAAATAGTATAGACCCCAGCACTCCTCTTCAATCATCCTTCCATTCTCCTCTTCTTCATCCATCTTCCCCTCCATTACGGAAGATCTGTGAGGAAGACCCATTTCATCCCTGTGGCTACTAAAATATTAATCAAAACACAGAGGACCAGGCGGCACAGAGTGGCGGGCTCTCAAGATGCATGTCTTCTAATGGTAATACATGGGGAGGGCAGAGAGGGAAGAGAGCAGCTTCTACTAGCCTGGGAGATGATGGGGAGGAGAGCAGCTTCTAATAGCCTGGGAGATGGGGAGGAGAGCAGCTTATAATAGCCTGGGAGATGGGGAGGAGAGCAGCTTTTAATAGGCTTGGAGATGGGAGGAGAGCAGCTTCTAATAGCCTGGGAGATGGGGAGGAGAGGGGGAGGTTCCAGGGGGAACAGTGGCTGTCACGAGGGCCAAAGAGAACGAGCCTGAGAAGGATAGAGAGATAGGAAGAAGGAGATGGAGTCGGGAGATGGGAAAGAGGGGGAGGCTGGAGAACTGATATGATTCATAGACTATGGGGAGAGAGGTTTTGGAGGAGAGAGGGAGAGACAGGAAGCTACGAGAGGGAAATAAATCCTACATTTGGGAGATCAAAGAAGCATCAAAACCACAACTCGCTACTCCTTGTGTGTCTGTGTGTTTAGTAGCCATGTAGGAACTGATATCATGCATAATAGATAACAGACCATACAAATTGCGAAATTAGCAGATTTCGTTTTCTCCGCTCACTGGCAATTCCCAAACTGCCCCATGCCAAATGTTTGCGAACTTGACTCTGTTTTTATGTTTAGCGTGCATGTGTGTGTGTGTGTATGATAGAGAAAAAGAGAGAGAGATGGTGAGAGCAAGAGAAAAACAAGCTCTGAAATATCACAGCCGCTGCAATAGTATTTATCTGCTATCTGTTAATAATATAATAATAATAATTAATTTAATTTGTAAAGTGTTTTTTTCACAACCAAGGCACTAAACAACATCTTATGAATTTGAACTACCACTAATATCTGTTATTTGTAGGCTTGTCCTGATGAACCTAAACAAAATCACTATATGACCGATACATTGTATGAATTGTACCCGGGTTAGGCCTTCCTCTCAGGGGCTGAGACGAGCTAAGCTGTGGGTCTGGCAGAGAAGCACAGGCAGTACAGTAGAGCTCAACAACTGGAGCCTCCGTGTTAGCGACACGCTAATCATTTCGCTCGGCTCTGCTCGAGCGAGGGGAGGCTAAAAGGGTTATTTCTTCTATTTTCCACCCTTGCCCACACAGTCAGTGTTCCAAGGTGAACGCGCCACTGGGACAGTTGTCATATTTTATAGGAGAAGATGAGAAGCGTGTCGGCTCACCAGATGCCGTGAAATTGAAGAGCTCCCATCACACAGGGTGAGTGTGTGGCAGCTGAAAGCTCTCTATGATACTCACTAGTAAAGACATGTCTAAACAATTTGATGCTGCCAAAATCAGGAGAGACTTGCAAATACAAATAATGTATGACTGTCCTCTCAAATGAAATGCCTTGCCAATAATCGTCTCTTATAAGTAGTAGAGCCAAAGCATATAGGAAAGATATCCCATCTATTCCACAGACTGTAATAGTAAAGACATCCAAACCGACAGTATTTGCCTCTGTACATCATCTGAGTCGTCCGGATGACAGTTGGCCTTGTGTTCCAGTGTTTCTGTGTTCCAGTGTAGGGTAATTATGAGGACATGCCTCCCCCTGGGTGAACACCAGCAGGTGTTCCTCGCCACTCACCCTTCCATAACCCCCTCATCCTCTTCACCCTCCTCACCCCTCCTCACCCCCTCTCACCCGGACGCCTCCGGGGAGACTCGGATGTTTTGTGAGGGTGACACGTACCAGTGACCTCTGTCTACATGGCCGTGTCGATAATGAGATGCAACAGGCGCTTCATTGTATTTAAATGAAGTAGCTCGTGACAGCAATGTTAAAGAGATGCCACTGCAGGCAGAGCGATGGACAAACACAGCCAATAGACAAACTAGAGGAATTTGGAAAACAGGTTTTGCAATACCTCAAGTACAATTGAAGTCGGAAGTTTACATACACCTTAGCCAAATACATTTAAACTCAGTTTTTCACAATTCCTGACATTTAATCCTGGTAAAAATTCCCTGTCCTAGGTCTGTTAGGATCACCACTTTATTTTAAGAATGTGAAATGTCAGAATAATAGTAGAGAGAATGATTTATTTCAGCTTTTATTTCTTTCATCACATTCCCAGTGGGTCAGAAGTTTACATACACTCAATTAGTATTTGATAGCATTGACTTTAAATTGTTTAACTTCGGTCAAACGTTTCGGGTAGCCTTCCACAAGCTTCCCACAATATGTTGGGGGAATTTTGGCCCATTCCTCCTGACAGAGCTGGTGTAACTGAGTCAGGTTTGTAGGCCTCCTTGCTCACACACGCTTTTTCAGTTCTGCTCACACATTTTCTATAGGATTGAGGTCAAGGCTTTGTGATGGCCACTCCAATACCTTGACTTTGTTGTCCTTAAACCGTTTTGCCACAACTTTGGAAGTATGCTTGGGGTCATTGTCCATTTGGAAGACCCATTTTTGACCAAGCTTTAACTTCCTGACTGATGTCTTGAGATGTTGCTTCAATATATCCACATACTTTTCCTTCCACATAATGCCATCTATTTTGTGAAGTGCACCAGTCCCTCCTGCAGGAAAGCACCCCCACAACATGATGCTGCCACCCCTGTCCTTCACGGTTGGGATGGTGTTCTTCGGCTTGCAAGCATCCCCCTTTTTCCTTCAAACATATCGATGGCCATTATGGCCAAACAGTTCTATTTTTGTTTCATCAGACCAGAAGACATTTCTCCAAAAAGTACGATCTTTGTCTCCATGTGCAGTTGCAAACTGTAGTCTGGCGTTTTTATGGCGGTTTTGGAGCAGTGGCTTCTTCCTTGCTGAGCGGTCTTTCAGGTTATGTCGATATAGGACTCGTTTTACTGTGGATCTAGATACTTTTGTACCTGTTTCCTCCAGCATCTTCACAAGGTCCTTTGCTGTTGTTCTGGGATTAATTTGCACTTTTCGCACCAAAGTACGTTCATCTCTAGGAGACAGAACGCGTCTCCTTCCTGAGCGGTATGACGGCTGCGTGGTCCCATGGTGTTTATACTTGCGTACTATTGTTTGTACAGATGAACGTGGTACCTTCAGGCGTTTGGAAATTTCTCCCAAGGATGAACCAGACTTGTGGAGGTCTACAATTCTTTTTCTGAGGTCTTGGCTGATTTGTTCTGATTTTCCCATGATGGCAAGCAAAGAGGCAATGAGTTTGATGGTAGACCTTGAAATACATTCACAGGTACACCTCCAATTGACTCAAATGATGTCAATTAGACTATCAGAAGCTTCTAAAGCCATGACATCATTTGCTGGAATTGTCCAAGCTGTTTAAAGGCACAGTCAACTTAGTGTATGTAAACTTCTGACCTTCTGGAATTGTGATACAGTGAGTTATAAGTGAAATAATCTGTCTGTAAACAATTATTGTAAAAATGATTTGTGTCATGCACAAAGTAGATGTCCTAACCGACTTACCAAAGCTATAATTTGTTAACAAGACATTTGTGGAGTGGTTGAAAAATGAGTTTTAATGACTCAAACCTAAGTGTGTGTAAACTTCCGACTTCAACTGTATATGGTCACAGGATATATAACAGAAGAATTTGATTGAAGTTAGTTCTGAAAAACAACAATAAACAAGGAAGAGAATTTTAAAGTTTGTCCATACTGAAGTTAAACACCGAAAGAAAGAGAGGCCATCCCTCCTTGTCTTCCTCCCTGTCTCCAGAGAGGGATGACCAGGGGTTAACCAGGCCTGTCCCAGGCATAGGGCTTTAACTATTGTGTTGCTTTGCTTAATGTAAATCGATAAAGCTGGCTAACCTTGTGGGCCCGATCAATGCTTGTTTAGAATACCATTGATTAACAGTTCTGATTATTGATCATGCCATGCCGCTCGAGCGATGCCGATGGCTCTGATAAGAGGTTACCCTGGAGCAGATAGTCCTGTCCACCCTGAAAGAGACAGGGCTGCATGCTGCAGACGTCTGAACACACACACACACACACACACACACACACACACACACACACACACACACACACACACACACACATTTATCTGCACCGGATTCTGCATTGGAACTTATTATGTGACTTGCTAGCCATATTTGTACTTGTGAACTTATTTATGCTTGACATTACAATACGTATTGTCTCAAGACATTTCAGCTTTTCATTTTTTATGAATTCCACTTTGACATGATGGGGTATTCTGTGCAGGCCAGTGACAACTTTTTTATTTTTTTAAGTACATTTTAAATTCAGGCTGTAACTACAAAATGTGGAGGGGTGTGAATACTTTCTGAAGGCACTGTATGGTGTGCTGAATGTGTGTACATGCAAACACACTGACACAGACACACACACAAACCTCCAATCACACATGCACGGTAAAGAGAGGGAAGACACCGCAGCTCTGTGTTGACACGGGGTAATGTCCTCTCATCTGAGACCCAACATTTAAATTAACACGCCATCTGTTCCTGCCGTGTGCCCAGCGGCCATTTTGAAATTCCATCACAGCGGATGTGCACTTTTTTGCTTCCAACATGCAGCTTCTCCTAGACATCGTCTGCCGTGTCTTATTGGTATCTATTGAGAGGGGTGTAACTATGTAATTATCAGGGGTGTACTAATGTTTTGGACTATACATCATCTTACCTTACAGTACACCTATCAAATCCATGATTGATATGAATTTACATGATTGGAAATTGCTCCATCCTGGGTCAATGACAAGCACCATACAAATCTGAATACAATATGGCCACAAAGACAGCCATGAGAGAAACCACTGAAGATGAGCTTAACTACAGGGTGAATGTTGAATATTATATTAGAATACAGGTGTCTAATGCAGCATCTTGACAAAAGGTTCATTGTATTTATCTAAGCTGTCCAATCGGCATTGAGAAGCTGAGCCCTGTCCCTGAGGTCATCTTCCTGCGTCGTAAAGTGTGATGATAAAAGGGTTTACAACATGGCCGTTATTAAAGAAAGAGTGAGTCAAAGCCATCAATAACCCAGCTTTCAGGAATTACCATTAGCAACGCTAGTGCTCTCAGAGTGGAGCCAGGAGTTTGATTTTTACAGTGGGGGCGGAGAGGTTTAAATGCATTTAAAAAGAGGAAACGATAAACAATATGTGCGTACAGTTGCTTCAATATGAAGGACGTGGTTTGTTTAAGGACTACACAGTTCAGTCAATACACAGCACCCATGTACAGGATGATGTACAACTGTGTTGATACACCTGTAGTTATGCATAAGATGTGTTGTGTTCCAAACCCAGGTGTTTCTGGATGGTTCACAATTGCACAGCACCTCAATGAGGTCAGATTAGAATAACACAATAACACTTAGATTCTGATAACTTGTCATTCATAACAATATAATATCATAATCACTTTGAATCCAGGGCGCTGGTAGTCTACAGAACAACCTTCACCATTCTCTGTCACAAAGTACAATGTTGCTGGCTTTATATGCATAAGTAAGTACCTGTAGAGGTGCCAAGTAAAGGATATTGGTCAGCCTAACGGATGAAAGAGCCATTGTGCTGAGCTGTGGTTGCTGGGTGATGGGGATGGCCCCCTTGTCTTATTGTTCGGTCAGCAGTGCTAGGCTAGCCCCTGTCACCCAGCCAGTGGTGAGATGTGCACTTTGTTTAGGGAAAGGCAGAGGGGCTCTTCTCTCTTCCGTAATGAGCCGCTATGTCTGGGTATCATGTGAGATATCTGAGCTAGCGCTTACTGTTCCATCCATGGCCAAGGTCAAAGACTTGCTCACCCCACACCCACCACCCCACCCGCCCTCCACACCCCCATCCCTCCACCATCCCAGCCCCATCCATCACCCTAACATAGACCTCCAGCTATGCTCACATCCCACCCCCTCCCTCTGCATGACCTGATATGATTTTTGTCTGACCATTTTCTATGAATGTATGTCATGTATGCTTGTTTTATTCAATTTCTTTATTTGCTAAATGCACAGCACTGGTCGTCAGTGACAAATGCTGTCAGTTCCGAAGATATTAGATAATGTATTAAAAACCAATAGACCCCATCAAGATGAGTTGTTATGTGTATTATCAGATAAATGACAGGGAGTGGAAGAATGAAATGAAGACCATTCACAATCACAGTCATTGAGGCTGGACAGGGAAATGGGTGTTGATCATCTTTCACTTCACTGAACACAGCGGAGAAGAATTGCAAGCAGGTCATATTCTGGAGATGGCCCAGTCAAATACATCTTTAAAACTCAGTCAGGTCTAATCTTTTGTGGCGTAACATAAGACACTATTTATCCCTTGCAATAATGTGCACATTTTGCTTTGTTAGCGAATAAGCATTTGTTATAAACATGTCAAAAGTGGGATATGTATTAACAGGTTGGTTGAGGCAATGAATTAAGTGAACAAGGCTGTCCATACACCTCCACATTACCGGTCCAGGCCCCACAGTAATCAATGGACTTCCCTCTTCCGGATCGCATGTCAAATCCATGTTGGACTGTGGGGATGAATAAAAACAATGTGTATGTTAAGAGCCGATGACTCCAGCACTACTCTGGCCATATGAATAAGGCAGGTCATGTCGCTGACTGATAAGGGCTATAAAAAAACAAACTGACCCATCCATCCAATTAGATAGGGAAGTAGAATGGAGCAAATGATCATTAGATGATAACATGAAGTGAGAAGGAATCGAATGCAGTGTCTAGCCATGTGATATGACATATAACATGTGTATACAAGGGTACACCATTCAATTGAAATGTTAGCCATCAATTGACGCGCAGGCCTCTCTCTCCCTTCAAACAGCATGCACTATCAGACTACCGAGAAGTTCATTGTTTATTTCTTTTTTAGACCATACTTAATTGATGAAAGAAGCAGCAGTGTGTGAATCAGGGTCCGTAGGGCAGAGACATTTAGGAGTGGCATTTCCTGTTTGTCATTCCAGTGACGGCCGTGTTGTCTCACACTGTTGACAGACTAGTCAGACCATCGGCCTGCAGCAAGGAGGTATGGAGCCCAGTGGGGGACAAATGTCATGATGAAACCTGAAATCCATTTACCTTCAAATACTCATGGCTGTCCCACAAATGTGGCTGCGGCAAATAAATGACCCCTGTCCCCACCTTATCCCCAAAGACAGGACATCCCAGGGTATCGACACTTAGCCCAGCACAATAAACTTTATTGACAACCCTTGCCTTGGGCAGTACTAAGCTAGAATAGTAAGGAGTAGGTGGCGGAACACTGGACATACAGTAGTCCAGTCAGGTCAGTGGGCAAACTCTGGTTTGGATGAAACCAAACGGATAAAGTGGACAACAATAAAAGAAGATGGTCGACACGACAATATTATGTTTTGTTAGAAAGAGAGAACAATTAAGAAACAGAGAGAAGAAGAGAGAGAGGGATTATCTGATAAAACAGCACTTTCAATAGTACTGTACATCTTTCAGTTGAGTGCACTCTCAGTTTCCCCTTTGAGAACAATTCAGGGTGAATTACTAAAAAGATTAGGAAATTATCAAATCCTTAACGATAAGAGTAAATGTATGCATGATTTAGCATAGAAATGATCACATATAAATGCACAGAAAAATAAAGATAGAGAAGCAGATGGACAGACAAATAAAAAGAAGATGGGATGGATTTCCTGCCATTAGTGATCTATGACCAATCAGCTGTCCATCTTCAGATATGCTGTTAATGACTATTGGCCTCCATTTAAATCCTTACTTCTGTGAATTGCCCCAGTCAATACATTGGCATGTGTTTGATTGAATGCTCATCTATTGTGTGAAAATTAGGCTGGATTAGTTTGATCTTTTTGATCAATGAGTTGATCTTCAAAACAATGGCTAAAGCTGGGATTCACACATTCCCAAAGACACCATTGATTTGACATTCATCATGATGAGAAAATACAGGCTAGTGCTTCTATCTTGCTATTGATTTATCAAGTAAACACTTGTCACTAATTGATTGTGGGAGTGTGAAAACAACAGAAAGTTGGTTCACCTTGAAATCAGCCACCAATCTCAAGAATTGTATTATATATTTTTTTGATGGTAATAGGTGTGCCCTTTTCCCAGGTTTTCTACATATCATAAATGATCAATAAATCTCAAGCAGTATGAATGATCAGATATCAAAAGAGCAGTGATATAGTGAAGACAGACTACAGTCTCCAAAGGGCAAAGACATACTCTATATAAGATAATTAGCACAACTTCATGAGCAACCATGATTTTTCAGAGGCGTAAAAAAAAATATGAAGCTGTTGTAGCATCAAAGCAGCAGAGCAAATTGAGTAGCGCGAGCAGTGTTAAATTGATCTGTTCTGCATTTGAATGTAATTTCATTATTTAGATTTGAAGTCGGCTCTATTGTGTGGAGAAAGCAGGGGGGCAAAGCGTATTATTCTGACAAGTGTGATCTTGTTTTGTCAAAGTGACTCTCGGGGCAGATGGTTTATCCGTTGTGTGTGTGTGTGTGTGTGTGTGTGCGTGTGTATATATGCATGCATATGTGTTAGATTTGTTTTTTACTCTCAGGGGTTTCAAAGGAAGCGCACTCCTCCCCAGATTAATTCAGCAACAATAGCATCTAATTCTCTCTGAGCCTAATAGAAGAAAAAAGAAGAAAAATCCTCTTTTATAGCACGTGAAAAATTACAAGGTGATGCCCTGAATCAATTTAGTCAAACTGGTTGTGTACAGAGATACAGAGAGAGAGCGAGAGAGAGAGAGAGAAAGACAGAGAGAGAGCGAGAGAGAGAGCGAGAGCGAGAGCGAGAGCGAGAGCGAGAGCGAGAGCGAGAGAGAGCGAGAGAGAGAGAGAGAGAGATTGAGTTGAGGAGGGACAGAGAATGACACGTTGGGTGTATGATACGTACAGCGCATTTGGAAAGTATGGCCGCAAGGATGATCAATGGAAATAGGATGCAATTTTAGAATTAGGCTGTAACGTAACAAAAAGTGAAGGGGTGTGAATACTTTCCGAATCCACTGTAGTTACACACTTGAAGTTTCCCCTGAAGGGTTTCACCTAAATTCCCCCAAAGGGTTTCACTCAAGAGCTGAAACCAGAGTAATTGCCATATTGCACACATCAGATAGCTTTTATTATGATATTATGGCATCATTTCTCATATACGATGACAGTATAAAACAGAGGTCAGTATGCTCCTATACTCCCATGAAAGGCTCCAGATATCTGGCCCAGGTCAAATGGCTCTGGCTTAGTGAGGGTATCACAGTACAGTGAGTACCTCAGGCTAACTCAGACATATCAGGCTTACTGGCCGTAGGTAGACACACTCATCCTCTGAGCTGATCTGTCTCCAGTACTACCAGACTACCAGACATCAGGCTCAGATTAACTGATCTATGATCAGATTGGTACATCACCATTCAGGGAGATGCTTAGAGAGGAGTGAGTGATAAGATACTATAACATACTGTACCAATATGATAGTGTTCAGTGCAGTACTCAGGAGGCCAGAGCAAGAGCCTCCTGGGTTTCATTCCATTGATGTATATTTTACACAGAAACCACTTTTTTTCTACTACAGTCCCATAGCCAATATAGTCCAATTCACTTCTGCTGCTAAATTACAATAATATTTCACTGCAATAATGGTTGCGGCAGAATGCGAGAGAGTTCATTTTATTTACATATTTTAGCAAAATAACTCCCTGGGAATAGGAGAAAGGAAAACAGTACTCCTTGAAATTCCCCTTAGAGTCGAATTGGCAGTGGCTTGATGAAATGAATCCTTTTAATTTGCATCTCATATAATACATAATATGCACTAATTTTAAGAGCTGGAGGAAAACAAAAGACGGAGGGCTTCTCGGAGTAGTTGCACATAGTCTGGAAGAATTTAACATTGATAGATTGATGCTCATATTGGTATGCAAGCGGAACACTCAAATTCAGAAGGTCTGAATGGAAAAGAAAGGGAGAGAGAAAGAGAGAGGAGAGAGGGAGAGAAGGGGGGGAGACAGCGAGAGAGAGAGAGAGAGAGGGGGGGGACAGCGAGAGAGAGAGAGAGAGAGAGAGAGAGAGAGAGAGAGAGAGAGAGAGAGAGAGAGAGAGAGAGAGAGAGAGAGAGAGAGAGAGAGAGAGAGAGAGAGAGAGAGAGAGAGAGAGAGAGAGAGAGAGAGAGAGAGAGAGAGAGAGAGAGAGAGAGAGAGAGAGAGAAACAACATTCATGCATGCCTTAACAAGAACTTGAGCCCTGGCCTGCAGTTGAACAACAATGCCCTCTATTGGTGAGGAGCTGCACTGTTACTCTCAACAGAAGCCCTTGCTTCAGAAGAACTGTAAGCGGTGTTTCAGCGCAGTCAGCAGAAAAATCACATTGAAGTGCAATCACCTCGAACCTCAAAGACTGTCCTTATTAACCTACTAACTACCGTGGAATATTAGATTATTCATTTACAAATTTATCCAACTATAACGATTCATGCCGTCATGATCAGGGCTCTTAATATGACATCAATGTATTAATTACAAAGATAATGAATGAAACCACAGCAGGTAACCTACAGCTCAGCTCTAGCCACTGTGCCTGTAGCAGTGAGAGTATGCAGAGCAGACCCAGTACTGCTGTGTGTGTTTCTGTTCTTATTCATGTGTGTGTGTGAGAGAGAAGACTGTTTACAGCAGGGGTCAGCAACAGAGGGATTGTTCTGGGGGGAGGGGGGGGGTAGTTGTTGTTCAAAAAAGACTGCGAAATCACCTGGAGTTTACCTGAAAGTCTGCTCCCAAGTATTCCAACAAATAAAAATGTACATATGCGATCGTGTCTCAATGTAATCAAGGTATAAAATTATTGTTATTTTCAAATAGAACCTCTTTTTGTGCTTAGTTGTGGTCCATTTGCAGTGTACAAATTATTATAATTATGTGCCGGCCCTCGACCATACGCTCAGACAACAATCGGCCCGCGGCTGGACCTAGTTGCCTACACCTGGTTTACAGGATCAGGGGAGGAGTGTGTGTTTGACAGGAATGCACATTGAACCTCTCCTCTCCCTGCTGCTCTCTCTGCTGAACCATAGCGGTAGCATAGACAAACAGGGGCATCCCGGAGAGAGTGGTAAGCTAAGTGAGTGAGTGTACAGGTTTAATATGACAGCTACACATCCCTCACCCCCTCAAAGCTCTCTCTTCCAGCCCAGAGAGAGAAGCAAGTCCTGGCTCGACTAGGTCAGGCCCTGGCCCTGGTCGGTGACCACCACGGCCCTGGCACAACTATCCAACTCCAACAGGCTGTAACCTAAACACTGAGTCACCCACTAACACAGCTCCTCTTCAACAAAGACACCCTTTGTGTTTTAGGGTTTAGTTCAGCTCATCCACGTGACTATAGTGTGTTTTACCCTTTAGACTGACTTGCAGCGCTACAGAGTAAAAATACAGAAGTAAGGGGCTATGTCCTGAAATATGGCTACCTTACAGTGGATCAACAGCATTATGTAGTATATATTATACAGAAGGTGTACAACCAGGAAACCAAGTGTAATCAAACACTTCATAACTCTTCTGATCTTCAAGCATGCCTGACACAACACACAGAGTCTGTCTGTTCTAGAGCACAGTATGAGTCTGGTCCACAGTGCCTGTGGTTTGGGCAGGGCTGTACTCAGGCAGCCTGTGTAGCTGTGATGTGCTCCAGTGGAGGTGAAACCTCAGCCAGGGCACGCTTCCCCTCGCTGCTCCCCTCACCCGTCTCCCCTCGGCCTGCCAGACCTGCTCTCTGCTCTCCCTGTGTAGCTAGAGCCCATGATGGTGGTTGCCACATGCACGCAGGCACGCGAGCACACACACACACACATATGCACACACACTGGCCTGGCCAGGGGCAACGGGGCAGGAAGGTGGGCTGCAGGGTGCATGGTCGGGTGAGTGTTGAAGTTGCAGAAGATTAAAGGCTATACAGTGTACTGAATAGTGGCTTTATTGTTTCACAGCTTTTTCAGTTACCCTTGTAAAGCACAGTTTTTCAAGATCGGGTAAATATGCCAGATAATGTGCAACTCAATTAAGAAACTTTATGTAACCTGGCCTGCTCTATTTTGGTTGAAAACTGACTAAAGTATTGTCGAAGAGTAATACTATGAGAAAGCAGATAGAGGAGATGAACTTTAACTTGCTGTTATACGCCGGTAGTGAGAGAGAGAGAGCAGTCATACAGCGCAGCCAACAGAAGTTATGAGACATGAGTGGAGCTTATTAAACTCTAGCACTATACCCTTTTTTATTTCAATTAAACCTCTTTCCATGATTCAAAGGCTCTCAAATCTAAAGAGGCTTTGATCTCCTAACCATAGGACAGACATGAAAATAGAAGTCTAGCTAAGGAGGGGGCAAAAGAGAAAGTTGTAATTCCATAATGTGGAGGCAACTTCTTTTACCGCTGCTGTTTGAACTGGTGCATGGGTTACTTAAAAGAGATTCACTCCTGGTTTGGAGGGAGAGAGGGAGCGGCGAACAAAACAATCAGACTTTGAAAAAGAAAAACTCCTGACAGGGTTCTCTTTCATTCCGAATCGCACCTCCCCAAACGTGATTAATCAAGTGTCTTGGCGCTCCACGCAGAGAGAGTGGGGAGGAAACGCAGCCTTCATCAAAAGAGAGGATGTAGTAATAGCTATGAGCACAGACATCACCGCTAGCCAGGTGTAAGAAAGAACAAACTTTCTTTATTTTGAATTAATAATATACTTTTTTGGGGGGGGGTGTCATGGAGCCAATTGTTTAAAACATATTTAAATGGTTCTTGAAGCGAGAGTTCAAAGTTTGCCCTGAAGTAGTTTTATAGTTTGTTCTAAATCACTTTTCACAAGAATAAGACGTTTGCTGGGTGTTGGTTGGAGAGTTGACATGGTAAACTCTTATAACGTTGAACTGACATTGGACTTATGACCACAGAAAGAAGCTTTCACTGTTCAAGGTAAAGCCTAGGAAAAGAGGATTAGACCCAAGAACAGAGAGAGAGTGAGAGAGAGAGAGAGTGAGAGAGAGAGAGTGAGAGGGAGGCGCTGGAGGTTTGGCATGGCAGGGGGTAAGGAAATTGAGAAAGTGAGCGAGAGAGAGAGAGAGAGTGGCAGAGAGACAGAGGCAGCAGAGTAATCTAAATCCCAGTTGAGTTCTGAATGTGTACAACAGCTTTACTCAGTATCTAGGAAACAGAAACTTTTGATGCCCCTCTAATTTGAAAAAGGTTAGTGCTATCCGGAAAATGCTTGGGACGTACCTACCCTAAACCCTAACCTTAACCCCTTACCCTTACCCCAACCTTAACCATAACCCTTTCCTAACCCTAACCTTAACCCTTGCCTTAAACCATCAACTTCAATGGGGTAACGTCCCAAGTATCCCAGATTGCAAGGACCATTTTAAAAAGCGATCCCAATGTCACCACAATTTGATCCTCTCCATTACCCATCAGACCGAGCGAGAAAGACAGGGTGGAAGAATGAACGCCAACACGCTGGGATGCCGCTTGTCCCTATGTGGAGTATTGTGGGTGTTTTCTGTCTGTGACTAAAAGGAAGACTGTGTCTGTATAATGGAGGATTAGTGAACTACAGCAGTTACTCTCCAGGTCCAAGAGGCAGCTTTGATGCGGAGGCCACACAGACTATAGGAACACAATCAGTCATCTGTTAGCTTGGGACCATTAGGACTCGGGCCAGAGAGGGGTCACTCAACACGTCCTACAGACACAGGGGGTTAGAGAGACACAGAGAGAGGCAGAGTGACTCAGGAGCAGGAGGGGTAGGAGACATTAGGACCTAGTGCTTAGCCATCTTTCTTACAAAACATCTTGATCTCCTTTTGGAGAGATGAAACGTTTCCTTTTTCCTCGTTCCCTCTCTCTTTTTGAAACTCATACGGTATGAGCATGCAGATGAAACGTTTCCTTTTTCCTCGTTCCCTCTCTCTTTTTGAAACTCACACGGTATGAGCATGCAGATGAAACGTTTCCTTTTTCCTCGTTCCCTCTCTCTTTTTGAAACTCATACGGTATGAGCATGCAGATGAAACGTTTCCTTTTTCCTCGTTCCCTCTCTCTTTTTGAAACTCATACGGTATGAGCATGCAGATGAAACGTTTCCTTTTTCCTCGTTCCCTCTCTCTTTTTGAAACTCATACGGTATGAGCATGCAGATGAAACGTTTCCTTTTTCCTCGTTCCCTCTCTCTTTTTGAAACTCATACGGTATGAGCATGCAGATGAAACGTTTCCTTTTTCCTCGTTCCCTCTATCTTTTTGAAACTCACACGGTATGAGCATGCAGATGAAACGTTTCCTTTTTCCTCGTTCCCTCTCTCTTTTTGAAACTCATACGGTATGAGCATGCAGATGAAACGTTTCCTTTTTCCTCGTTCCCTCTCTCTTTTTGAAACTCATACGGTATGAGCATGCAGATGAAACGTTTCCTTTTTCCTCGTTCCCTCTCTCTTTTTGAAACTCATACGGTATGAGCATGCAGATGAAACGTTTCCTTTTTCCTCGTTCCCTCTCTCTTTTTGAAACTCACACGGTATGAGCATACAGATGAAAGCGAGGCAGCCGAGCATGAAAACAACTTAATTAGGGCTAATGGGTTCTGATGGCACACATTTCCACTATTTGCCTTCATTAGGGAAGCCTAATTTCTCCTATTCTGTCAGCCAACTGCAGCCAGCCCTGTGCCAGGTGGGGCTATCGACATAGTGAATCTGCCGCAGAGAGAGAAAAGGGGCCCTTCAGCTATAAGATCCAGGTAGAAGTCTCTCCTAACCACAGATCTAGGATCAGATTATGTTATTAACCATAGGTGGATGGGGTAATAGCTGACCCTACATAAGTGGTTGAGTTGAGGTTCATTCTGTAGGTGATGTTCTCATTTTCTTCTGTCAAGGTAGGGTAGGTGATGGAAACATTCACATGTTTGCACCACACATGACATGGTGTCTATCCACAACAACTATTGAGCACCATTAGTATAGATGTCCTTTATCCTACACATGCAGAGCGGTCAGTGACATCACCACCAGTCAAATCAAATCAAATGTTACTTGTCACATGTGACGAATATAACAGGTGTAGACCTTACAGTGAAATGCTTACTTACAAGCCCTTTGCCAACAATGTAGTTTTAAGAAAATACCTAAAAAAAAGTAAGAGATAAGAATAACAAACAATTAAAGAGCAGCAGTAAATAACAATAGCGGGGCTATATACAGGGGGTACTGGTACAGAGTCAATGTGCGGGGGCACCGGTGTCGAGGTAATTGAGGTAATATGCACATGTGGGACAAGTTATTAAAGTGACAATGCATAGATAATAACAGAGAGTAGCAGCAGCGTAGAAGAGGGCGGGGGGGGGGGGGGGGGCGGGGGAAATGCAAATAGTCTGGTTAGCCATTTGATTAGATGTTCAGGAGTCTTATGGCTTGGGGGTAGAAGCTGTTTAGAAGCCTCTTGGACCTAGACTTGGCGCTCCGGTACCGCTTGCCGTGCGGTAGCAGAGAGAACAGTCTATGACTAGGGTGGCTGGAGTCTTTGACAATTTTTAGGGCCTTCCTCTGACACTGCCTGGTATAGAGGTCGTAGATGGCAGGAAGGTTGGCCCCGGTGATGTACTAGCTACATGGCTACACTGAGGTTAAACCACACAGCCAGCTAACCCTCCACTGTAGAGACAGGGCTGTTTTACTGCAGATGAAATCATGGAGGTTAAACCACACAGCCAGCTAACCCTCCACTGTAGAGACAGGGCTGTTTTACTCCAGATGAAATCATGGAGGTTAAACCACACAGCCAGCTAACCCTCCACTGTAGAGACAGGGCTGTTTTACTGCAGATGAAATCATGGAGGTTAAACCACACAGCCAGCTAACCCTCCACTGTAGAGACAGGGCTGTTTTACTCCAGATGAAATCATGGAGGTTAAACCACACAGCCAGCTAACCCTCCACTGTAGAGACAGGGCTGTTTTACTGCAGATGAAATCATGGAGGTTAAACCACACAGCCAGCTAACCCTCCACTGTAGAGACAGGGCTGTTTTACTCCAGATGAAATCATGGAGGTTAAACCACACAGCCAGCTAACCCTCCACTGTAGAGACAGGGCTGTTTTACTGCAGATGAAATCATCGAGGAATCAATGGTATTAACAAATCATTAATCCCCTACACAATTGAGAACTGATGCTCATTCAAAGCGCATCATTTTGATTTACACCATCTATTCGCACTTTGTCTTAGCATTGGCAAAGACAGCACTGAATCAATGGTGGCAGTTAGTAATACAGCTATTCTTCACATGTAAGCTCAATACACGCTTCACTGGAGACAGGGTCAGTGGAGAAGAAGAGAAAGGAAGAATGAAAGACTGGGAGAGAACGAGTGTGGATCATCCTCTATGAAGGAGTCTGAGAAGTCCCAAGGTGACATAGCGGTGACATTGGATGTTGGAGAGAAGGAAACAGGGACACGCTCTCACACACTAGACGGGTCAGATTGACCTGTATGAAGTTGATCTCCAGGTCCAGACACATCTGATGTAGAGTGTAAAGTAGATGACATATGTAAGAGGCTCCAGTGTAATGGGATACTATAGCCAGGGCCTTTTGGGGACAAGCACGGCAAATTGTAGAACGTCAAGGTCGTCACGTTTCAAACCAAGCCTAGGCTTGGGAAGATTAAAAAGTGAATGAATTGGATCAAATAGAGAAAGCATGGGAGAATGTGGTTAAGAGGCTGATGGAAAGGCATGAGAGGACACCAGGGTATTCCACATGCTACCATGCAGAGACAAAAAGGAGACGGCGAACTGAAATGAGCCTTCTTACTGGAGAGGTGGTGTCCACTGAAAGCTAGACCTGGACAAGAGGTCTTGGGCTTTGTTGGGGGGGTCGTTGACATTTGTTCATTATAAACTCCTAGGACAGTGGTTCCCTGCTCCGGTCATCAAATACCCCCAACAGTACATTTTGATTGTAGCCCCGGACAAGCACACCTGAACCACTGATCTACTGTAGGACACCTGAGTTGTGTCAGTACACACAGTACTCTGTTTATCTCGATCCTTATCTCTCATTAAACACCCACATTAACAACCTAGGAGCCCAAACCCACCCAGCCGGTCTCCCAGGCCAGGGTATTACACCTCAGCCACCATGTTTCAACACTTGTTTGTCTGTCAGACAGACAATTCCCTTATGCTAATGTTGGTACGACATGCATTTCCCCGCGGCTACGCTAGCGCTTTTAACTTTTTATTACCTGAGTGTTCTGGGGGCTCAAAGGTCACATGCACAAAGCCATTTGCAGGTGGGCTCGCTGAATATATAGCGCCATAAAAGTCAGTCTGCCATGCCTGCCCGAGCACAATTACAAATGGTATTATGTAAACCGATTTGTGTTCTCTAGTAATAGCGTTACCTTTACCTCAGCTGAGACCACTTCACACGGGGCTGAAATGGACTGTTCCCCTCACCTCTAGCCTGCTCAACCAGCCGTCATATTCCCAGTCGCTTATTGGTTAAATGGGCGCTTTTGCTAGAAGCATTTGGGATCTTACGCAGGGTTTTGAAAGGCAAAATGAAGTCAGTCAATCAACGTTTAGGAAGGTGTGTTTGTAAAAAAAGGAATATGATATTCAGAGAATATTACCACATACAGACCTAGTCATAGAGCTAAATACACACACAATCTCGCACAGACACACACATGCTCGTGCACACAGGTGAACACATGAGCAAGTGCGCACACACACACACAGGCAGGAGGAGCATGCCCAGAGGAAAGGACATCTCTCTCTGTGTCAATACTGTTGAAGGTATGTGCTGAATTGACATTACTGTGTCGGGATTAACACAGACAGCCCACAGGGAGAGAAGACTGTCCTACAACCCACAGAGTAAAGAAGACTGCCCTTACAAGTCACATCAAGAGAAAACACAGTGGATGATGACCCCAGACAACCATACAGCTAGCACGATGGTCTGGCACAAAACTGTACAAAACATCATACACCCCAACATCACTCCCAGAGCATGGTCATACACTGATCTATTTATTCTCTCCCTCTTCCCTCACTCCCCTCGTCCTCTCTCTCTACCATCCCTTCCATTGAGTGTGGATATGTTGAAATTAATTGCCGTGCTCCATCTTATTGAGTAAGTCTCAGGGTTTGGGCTGGAAACTGATGAAATATCAGGGAGAGATCCAGTGGCAAGGGATAAGTATGTAGATGGGGTTACAGGTTAATTCCCATTGATTTAACTCAGTCTATGTACTAGTGCTTGTGAGAGGGAGGCCCACCATGGTAATAACAGTCAGCAAGGTAGCCACAGACAAAAACCAGGAATCACTGACACTACAGACACACTATCTGATAGAGGCCATCGCTGATATGAGCCAACATGCACTGAAACACACATGCAAGCAGACACACACACACACACACAATCACACAATCACACACACACACACACACAGCGACACATGGCAGGGGGCGAGTAGGACGATGTTCCTTCATTGATGTGCATGTCGGCTGTACTGACAAGGCGTGATGGAAATACCCAGCTCTCTGCTGCATCTTCCTCAGACAACAGAGAATCCAATAGGCACGCAGTGCGTGGCTAATGCCCTCTTCCAAACAAACGGAAACACTGATCAATGTCCAGCAATCAGAGGATCGACCTCACATGATATCATTGGCCTAATCCAGGCAGATAATATCTAATCAACACTGGTCCCTCTGCTCCTCTCCTCTTTGCTCAGTAGTTCTATGTCAGCCAATCAGAAGGGAAGAGTTTAGGATTGGGTAAAAAATTAAAAAACAGCGCTTCACAGAAGATGCTATTCTCCTGGGGCTAAAGTACAAACTACAGAAAATTATGATACAATTGAGACTGTTTCAATGTTGACCATTTTCAACACGAGTGGATCTTGATAGATATTGAGACTTGAAACATTAACATTGTCTCTGTTTTCCTCAAGAAAAAAAGAAAATAAACATAAAACCCCAGGTGGAGGAACCTAGAGGGTAAAATGCCATTAAATATAAGTGAGGGGAACAGAGAAAAAGCAATGCAAACGGTCACACAAAACATGTTTACTGAGTGAAAAGGAACTCCATGCAGAAAAGTAGTCCTCTTACTTATGATACAAAAAAAACAAGGAAAATACAGTGATTACACATTGGGGCTCACATGTTTGCCATTTAGCATCCAATTTGTCTGCTCCCCTTTCTTCTCTGCTAACCCCTGATACACAGTATGTCCAATGAGCTAGGCTGTTTGTTTGTATATGCAGAATGAATGGTCACACCAACAATTACTTTGTGCAAAATTTCCATGGAAAAATAATTTAGCAAATTAACTTTCATATTTCTCCCCTCATCTCGCTCTCTCGTTCTCCGTCTCGCTCTCCTTCACTCTCTCTTGTTCCCTCTCTATTTCTCTTGCTCTCCCCCTCTCTTTTGCTCTCTCACTCTCTCTCTCTCTCTATTTCCCTCTTTCTCCCTCTCTCTCTGCCTCTCTCTCTGTCTCTCTGTCTCTTTCTTTCTCTCTCAGTAAGTGTATGCACCATGAACACATTTAATTTTCTCCGTTAGTCGGCGTTGGGCGAACCCAGAGGTGAGCTTTAATAAGGATCAATGGCACTTCGTCTGGGACAGGGCCCCACTCCGCCACATGCAGATCACACAGCAGGGCAGGGATTCAATTAAAAAGAGAACCTCCAACCACCACCACCAGATATTCAATTAAAGGATGCATGTAAAGGTTCACTGGCTTTTTGTGTTGCTGTTTCTGTTTATGCAATGAGCTTTTCATATTAGGAATCGATCCGTAATCTGGGAGGGAGCACGTTTTTGACATGGCTCAGTCAGGAGGGGAAAGAGCAGTGACTGTCGTTAAGCTGGAATTATGTCTTTAAAAGAAGATACCGGACAACCCCCACTATTCTTTGCATGGACGACAGGAAAAAGAGAGGTAGCCATACCACTAAGCAATCATTCGGAACATATGAAGGACACTTTAAGAGTCTTGTGTAATTATATACCTTAGCAATGCAACCTGGGTATCGGAAAGACCATTGGCACAGTACTATAGCTGGAGCCCATCGCCACCTGTGTGGCCAAAGTCAGTGATGTGTATGTATCGATTGGGATGCACTCTACGCCGCCTCCAGTGATCCACATTAAAACCATTTACAGAGTTCCCCCTCGCAATCAGCCCAGCCAATGGGCTAAGAGCAGGGGGCCTCGAGACAGCCCCACCGAGCCAACGCGGGTGTGTGTTTTAGCCTAATGAAATGGCATCTATATAGACTATAATCCTTGTAACAGGATTGAGCAGGGACACCCATGTCAATATTAGCAAATGGGATTGCTGGCTTTTCATAGCTGTGCGTGTGCACTTGTGTGTGCGTGCGCATGCATGCATGTGTGTCTGCGTCTATGCTCTCCTTACGTCTCCACTCTAGCTTTTAGTGTGACCCAAATCTAAGAGCTCTGGCGTTAGTCTTCCAATAGCTGGGCGCATATCAATTCCCCCACCAACATGATTAGGAGATTTAAGACCCTGAAGTTCCCCTGAAGTTTTTTCATTAATCCGCGCCAGATGCACCCTTGTGGAGATGTTCCAAGGTAGAGGCATGTGTCCAGGGGAAGCTGTGTCGACAGAAACGTGAGTGCATGAAATCCCATCGATACAGTAAATATCAGGCCAGTTAATTAAGGTGGTCAGACAGACATTAGCTACCCCTCTCTCCACTGCGGCTTGGCAACCCACGCCGTGCGGCAGCGACGGGTTAAGATGCTGCGGTTCAGATCACACCGGTTTTGGGGGCACTTTTATGGACTGTCAAATCTGTTGAAAGCCCTGCATGGCTCACATCAGACACAGTAGGTAGTGTGTGGGGGATGTTCACAGGCCTCCATGTTTCTACATGCGTTCTAACAAACACCTGTATGCACTCCTGGAGTAGGGTTTTCAGTTGGGGTCAATTTCACCCAAATGGAACAGTCTAATACATTTATTTATTTAAAATGATCAACTTCTTTTGGCTAAAGAACAGACACAAAAGCCCCTCTCTGTGTCATGTATTACATCCAATAAACCCTCAGCTCCAAAAATGAGAGATCGATATTCAGAAAAGGGAGGGAGGGAGGGAGGGAGGGCGGGCAAAACGAGGACTAAAATTACCATCTGTATGAAAGGTGAGACTGGACAGACTATTCACATCCTGGCCATTACCTATAAATAGTGTGCCGCGCTCTGCTAATGTGCCTGGATTAGTGGCAGAGGAAGTAGACAGGAAGTCATCACACCTCCTTCACCCCATCTCCCCCATCCCAGCAGACATCACCCTATCCACCTGAACCATTATCTGTTGGAGGGCCTCCTCCCTCCCATTCATAAAAACATCTCTACTACACACAGAGCGCAGCCACAGCCCGGGACGGCCGCGTCCTCTCCATTCACAAAAAGGACATACTGGGTTCAGTTTCAGTAGCTGATAATCTAACAGGATGCTGCTCTCTTTTCCTCTTTATTAGACCCCATGAAGTGAGTGTGCAACATGATCCCCCCCTCAGGGCCTTTTGTCATATTTATATAGAGGGCAGAAGTGTGCTAGGAGGCTGAAGTGCTCCTCTTTTGAGGTATGACTTATTCAATGAAACACTCAGAAGGATGTTCTTCTCTGTGTGTCTAGTATTCCTAACCTGCTTCTTATCCCTGGCAACTGTAGTATGCAAGACATACATGCTTTATGAAAAAGTTACAATTGAACCAAGAATGAATAGTTTTGGGTTTGGCTCACATTTGACATAAATGACACCGAATCCCTATCATTGACTTGACCACCTATCTACATATAGACACACCCCTTGTTCTGTGCAGAAACATCTAAAAACAGAGTATTTACAAGTTACTACTAGTCCAAGCAGAACAGAAGTTTTGCTATGTACCAACACATAGAGCTGCAGCTGACTTCTCTCTCTGTGTTAGTGAATAGAGCTGCAGCTGACTTCTCTCTCTGTGTTAGTGAATAGAGCTGCAGCTGACTTCTCTCTCTGTGTTAGTGAATAGAGCAGCCTACTGCTTTCCAGCACCACAGCAGCCTGCTATGTGAGACGCTCCCTCACCTTTTCCTCTCTCCTAATCACCAATTAGGACTCCATTAGTTTGGCCTGGCAGCTCATTTGCTCTGGAGGAGGCTGAGGGGGCTTGGGGTGTGGGACCTCTACCCACCATGTTCCGCTCGAGTGACCACGGCACCGGGCGGCTGTCACGGCAACGCGCCACGTTGCCCCTCTCCACCAGCGCACCACCCCCCTGTCTCCCCTCTCTCTCTCCCGCCTCCTTCACCTTCCGCCGATAATAACGGCTAACCCCACCAACAGTCTTACCGGGGAAATCCACCACTACTGTGGCAGCCGGCACACCTCTGAGACTCTCCTTCAGAGGACTAGGAGGAGGAGAGGTGGAGGAGGGGAAGTGGAGGAGGAGAGGTGGAGGAGGGGAGTGAGGGGAATCTGTTGGAGGGAGAGCCTGAGACACCAGAGAGTCTGGCGAAGCGGCTTGTCAGGCACTTCATTAAATTGCCGTCCCCTCGGTGAAGCGGGTGAAGTGGGACCCTTATTAGCCGAGCGGGGAGACATCCTTCAAGGGCTGTGAGACGCGCCACAGTCCCACTGCCAGCTGCCTGGAGGAGGTAGGGAGCAGAGTGGGGTATGGGGGGAACAGATGATGACGACAAGGGCTGGAGGAGAAGAAGGTATTGGGGCTAAGGAGGGGGCTGATGAGGGAGTGGGAACCGAGTCACATTTAAATCACTGAATAGCCCCTTAGCGACACATTGGAATTACCCCCAGTGGCACGCGAGACGAGGCCCAGAGCCTCCCAGGAACTTGTTAAGGCCTCTGGCTCTCTCTTCGTCTCTCTCCCCCTCATCCTCCTGGCTAATGTCACACTGGAGAGCCCTGGTCAAAAGTTCACCCCGTGCATATGTAAAAAGGTAGCTGAGTGCCAGAGGCAGCAGGCAGGGGGATACAGTGAGTGTGTGTGTGTGTGTGTGTGTGTGTGTGTGTGTGTGTGTGTGTGTGTGTGTGTGTGTGTGTGTGTGTGTGTGTGTGTGTGTGTGTGTGTGTGTGTGTGTGTGCGTGTGCGTGTGCGTGTGCGTGTGCGTGTGCGCGTGCACGTGCACGTGTGCGTGTGTGTGGGAGAGCCCTGAGGCAGAAGGACCCTGGTGACTGGTCTGTCCAGGTGTCTTTCTGGCACCAGTCCCTCCCCTCCATCCAGCACATTTTCCTTACAGCATCTACACTGTACTGTACTGTCTCCTGCTAATCATGTTGTTACATTGAGGGGCAAATCATAAGTGGCGATATACATAAGCTTTCTCAGACAGTTACTAAAATATTTAATTTAATTCAGTTGCATGGAACCTTAGGATTTAGGATTTGGCCTTATGCAATGGAGTGAACTTTTAACAATGACCAAGTATATAAAACCCTTGACTACCAGACAGAGACATATAGAGACCTGTGTGGTAGTGATCAGGCCAAATGAGACAGAGACATAATCAAATCAAATGTTATTAGTCACATGCACAGAATACAACAGGTGTAGACCTTACAGTGAAATGCTTACTTACGAGCCACGACTCCATGAAGCATAAGATATTACAGTTTTGAATGTCCTGTTGGTAGTTTAATCTTGCGCGTAGGTCATCTATTTTATTCTCCAAAGATGGTACGTTTGCTAGCAGAATGGAAGGAGGTGGGGGTTTATTCAATCGCTTACAAATTCTCAGAGGGCAGCCTGCCCTTCGGCCCCTTTTTCACCGCCTCCTCTTCACGCAAATCACAGGGATACGGGCCTGTTCCCGAGAAAGCAGTATATCGTTCGCGTCGGACTCGTCAGACTCATTAAAGAAAAAAAAGGATTCTGTGGTGAGTAATCCCAGTCCTGATGTCCAGAAGTTATTCTCCGTCATAAGAGAGGGTAGCGGCATCATTATGTACAAAAGAAGTTTAAAAAATAAGTTACAAAAAACACAATCGTTTGGGGACACGTAAAACGTCTGCCTTCTTCTCCGGCGCCATTACAGTTATGTAGAGACCCATGTGGTGGTGATCAGAACCAAAAAATGTGATCATATTATTCCAGTGCTAGCCTCCCTACACTGGCTTCCTGTTAAGGCAATGGCTGATTTCAAGGTTTTACTGCTAACCTACAAAGCATTACATGGGCTTGCTCCTACCTATCTTTCCGATTTGGTCCTGCCGTACATACCTACACGTACGCTACGGTCACAAGACGCAGGCCTCTTAATTGTCCCTAGAATTTCTAAGCAAACAGCTGGAGGCAGGGCTTTCTCATATAGAGCTCCATTTTTATGGAACAGTCTGCCTACCCATGTGAGAGACGCAGACTCGGTCTCAACCTTTAAGTCTTTACTGAAGACTCATCTCTTCAGTAGGTCATATGATTGAGTGTAGTCTGGCCAAGGAGTGTGAAGGTGAACGGAAAGGCTCTGGAGCAATGAACCGCCCTTGTTGTCTCTGCCTGGCCGGTTCCCCTCTCTCCACTGGGATTCTCTGCCTCTAACCCTATTACAGGGGCTGAGTTACTGGCTTACTGGTGCTCTTTCATGCCGTCCCTAGGAGGGGTGTGTCACTTGAGTGGGTTGAGTTACTGACGTGATCTTCCTGTCTGGGTTGGCGCCCCCCCTTGGGTTGTGCCATGGCGGAGATCTTTGTGGGCTATACTCGGCCTTGTCTCAGGATGGTAAGTTGGTGGTTAAAGGTATCCCTCTAGTGATGTGGGGGCTGTGCTTTGGCAAAGTGGGTGGGGTTATATCCTGCCTGTTTGGCCCTCTCCGGGGGTATCATCGGATGGGGCCACAGTGTCTCCTGACCCCTCCTGTCTCAGCCTCCAGTATTTATGCTGCAGTAGTTTATGTGTCGGGGGGCTAGGGTCAGTCTGTTATATCTGGAGTACTTCTCTTGTCTTATCTGGTGTCCTGTGTGAATTATATGCTCGCTCTAATTCTCTCGTTCTCTCTTTCTTTCTTTCTTTCTCTCTCTCGGAGGACCTGAGCCCTAGGACCATGCCTCAGGACTACCTGACCTGATGACTCCTTGCTCTCCCCAGTCCACCTGGCCGTACTGCTGCTCCAGTTTCAACTGTTCTGCCTGCGGATTTGGAACCCTGACCTGTTCAACGGACGTGCTACCTGTCCCAGACCTGCTGTTTTCAACTCTCTAGAGACAGCAGGAGCGGTAGAGATACTCTGAATGATCGGTTATGAAAAGCCAACTGACATTTACTCCTGGGGTGCTGACTTGTTGCACCCTCGACAACCACTGTGATTATTATTATTTGACACTGCTGGTCATTTATGAACATTTGATCACCTTGGCCATGTTCTGTTATAATCTCCACCCGGCACAGCCAGAAGAGGACTGGCCACCCCTCATAGCCTGGTTCCTCTCTAGGTTTCTTCCTAGGTTTTGGCCTTTCTAGTGAGTTTCTCCTAGCCACCGTGCTTCTACACCTGCATTGCTTGCTGTTTGGAGTTTTAGGCTGGGTTTCTGGGCTATTTAAATACATTTGATTTGATCAGGCCAAATGAGACAGAGAGGAGTGATCACCACTTCAGATCAAGGAAGTGCTTGCTAATAATGGAACAAAGTGGAGTGAAGAGATTAATAAATGTCAAGAGTCTGTTTTTCATTCAGCTGATTTACATTTCTACCTTAATTGGTGCAGAAGATGTTCACTAGTTACATTCTCCTGATGTCTTTGCATGATAGTCTTTACAAAAGCAAAGGCTATCAGAAACCTGTAGAAAGTGAATGGACATTACAGCCTACCGTACAATTACCTCAAGGAGGTCATCAAATCATGAGTGACAAACCAAACCAGACGTACATAATAAATGTGTTGTCTCTCTGTCTTTCGTTTTGTATGGCTTTCCCCCCATCTGCATTATGCTTGCGTCTGCAGCCTGGGGAAATCTCCATGGATCCCAGGAGCATGTACAAGCAATTAGAACAATAGCATCTTTACACCCCTGCAACCAATAAACAAGCTAATGTCACCAGCACTAGGCGCAACGGCTAAGACACTTAGCATCTGGGGCAATACTCTTAGTCTGGTCCCAAATGGCACCCTATTCCCTATATAGCACACTACATTGACCAGGGCCCATAGGGCACTGTATAGGAAAGCACTATATAGGAAATAGGGTGCCATTTGGGAAGCACTCTTGGTTGGATTAGACAGAGGCTCTGTGTGTTTAATACCCCACCATAAAGAAGGTTTAAAGAAATGCAACATGCCCTTTATTAAAAGGACTCTAAGGAAATAATATCACACATATAACCACAGAGACAACACATCGCACTTAGAACGTACATTTAGAAAGCTTCCCTGTTTAATTTGAAGTGTATATGAACACCCCCGCCGCCGCTAATATTGCTTGTGTCTTGGGGGGTTTTGAGCTCTTATTGTGAAGTGATATTCCGCTGAACTTCATGGCTGATAAAAATGTGGAACACAAAGTTGAAGATTGTTGAGTTGGTGATATCCATTTTCATCACTCATGGTATGACCTTACCAATACACATTTCAAAACAATGATATTCCATTCACTACTACAATATTCTAGACATCCCTAAGACTGTTGGTGGCTATATCTGGAAGCGTGAGGGGGGTTTACTGTAAAGGGGTTATATGGTGAGTATCAGCGGCTGGGCTTAAGGCCATGTCTGGAGGCTGTGACCGAGGACTTGGCCTGGGCTGTGGCTGGGTAATGTGGACAGGGGCTTAGCCGGTCGCAGCGGCAGAGGTTTAGTGGTGCTGACTGGGCAGAAGACAGGGGATCTCCAGGCCTAACTTCCAGGGCTAACCTCCAGAGGGGGAGAGGGGGAGAGAACCGAGGGAGCAATGGGAAGCCGCTCAGCCACAGGTGCAGCCTGGTCCTGGGCACTTCCCCAAACTGTACCACACCAGAGGCTCACACAAGGAAGTATTTTCCATGAGTTGGCACCTTTTCTCTCTTCATACCTAACCATGGCTTTACCAGAGAGAAAAACAAAAGGAAGAAAGAGAGGGAGAGAGAGAGGAGCCCTAGAAACACTGGGGACAAAATGTGTGACCAGGTCGTCTCAGGTTCCTGCCTGGCTGCTTGGCTTGGCCTCGCCCCAAGGGTTTAACAGCAGCCCAGCCCTGAAAGAGTGCCAATCCCTCCAGTGTCCAGTCTCCAGCTTCCTCTTACTCGAACTGGAAGATCTTGGCTTTGTTTTTACACCTTCCCTTTTTCTCTCTCCTCTTTAGATTCCATTTGATTCTGTGTTTTATGAGAAGGTCTGAAGGGACTTTTCCTTTACCCCAGGTAAATAATCCATGCAGCTGAGCAAACAGCACTGAACCAACCAATACCCAGCACCGAAGCCTACATGAAACTGGGCACATGGAGAGAAGGAGGGGAGATAGAGAGATGAGAAGGGAATGAAAGAGGAGAGAGATAAGTGTCAGATGTGAGTGGGTTCTGGACAGTGTGAAAGAGAAGGAGGATGAGAGGGAGGTTGGTCAGCTGCTGTGTCCGAGACAGAGGAGTGTTTGATGGTCTGACTGTGGGCCCATCCATGGGTCTGGCTCTGGTCATGAATGAGGTCCAACAGAAGGCCACTCTCCACCACCATCTACAACCAGCAGCATAGCTCCAGTCTGGGCCAGAGGGTGGAAGACAGCCCCATGCAGAGACAGTAGGCAGATTGGTTACATAAAACAGTGCCTAAGCTAGGGGGAGACCCGGCCAAATACTGCTCAAAGGGCCCCTCCTGGAATGGGCAGACTGTGACAGAGAGAGAAACAGCGTAACAGTGTAAAGAATAGCTATGTTCTCCCTCCACTTCTTCATCAGAAGTGTTCTAAGATAAAACAGCTTCTGTCTGTGTGCTTTCATCAATCACCATCTGAACTTGTGCAGATATATCGCTCCATTAGATTCCAAATACATATGTTTGTATTTATTGTGTGTGTGTGTGTGTTCATAAGAGAGAGCGTGGTCTGCACATTGACCTTGAGTAGCCTCTAAGTCTGTAGCAGTGTGGACTCACATCTGCAGTCCCACATGCTTTATTGGCATGACAGGACAATGAAGCTGCCAAAGCAGTTAACAGCAAAACTACAAATTAAAACACTTGATCCAAATGCTGTCAGAATTTGGCTTGAAAATGACACTGAACACAATTCTAACTGTAATCTGTTGCCTAAACCCTTAAGACACCTTTCTTCCATCTAACAGCTGCCTGTCTTAAAGCCTTCTCTTCTGTTCCGGGTCAGTTTGATCCTCAACTGAGTTTTTAATCACTAACCATGCTTGTATTCAAAGTTTTTATGCGAGTAAAGTCATATCGTATATAAAAAAAAAATCACGACAGCTGTGATAGAAACAGGAAGTTTCAGTACAATTTATAAATGCAGACAGATCATTTGTTTGTTCGCCATGGTAGGATCTTTTTGTGTGTGTAAAATGAATTATGCAGTAAATGGTGGTGGAAACGGCTTCATGTGCAAATATAATAACGATCGTAATTGAAGTAGACTTGGAGTCACGCGATGATATGATGTGTGCTCATACCACTACGACTCACGAAACCACACCGTTTATTAGGTTACAGATGAAACAAGTTATGATGAACTTCAAAGGTTGGTGAAAGTGCAGGGTGATCTTGATGCTGCTTATCAATAAATATGAAGGCTCTTATTCTGGTGACATGGTGATCGATGCATGACTACCGTTTGATAAAAAAAAAAGATTCTCCCTCTTATCCATAATAATCTCATCATATAGACTAGCCAACCCACACAGCCTACCCGCCTATACATCAGTGCTACCATCACTGTATCTAAGAGTTGTTGGCTAGAGCACAGGTGCCAAGACCAGAGCAGGCACATTTGCTATTTAACACAACAGTTTTTGTGACAATGGAAACGCATTAAACTTTAGATTTTTATTCTGTACATGAAAATATAAGCGCAAAAGTAGGCCTACACTTTTTGTGCAGTATATCAGCAAGCGTTGATTTTTATCGCAACAAATACAGGTATGTTTGGTGGAAACATACCACTGCTGGAAAATTTGTGCATTTTTTCTTCATGCAGAATCTAGAATATTTGCATGAATATATGTCGCCAATTTGATGGAAACAAAAATACCATTTAACCTAAGAAAAATGTCCATGACCCTAGGGGTTCCAAAAGTTTTTCACTCAGGCCATACTTCCAGCATTGGGGAACACTCAAAAAATGTGGGGTTCAACAAGGATTCTTATAAGATCCTCAAAGTTAATTTAAGAACCTTAGGCTTCTTTGAACTGAAAATGGCCCACAAAAGGTTCTTCCAAGAACCCCATAGGAGGTGGGGTTCATCAAAGGACCTCCTTAGTTGGTGCAGGCACTTAACTGAAACATTTTTAAATCTTTTCCATTTAAGGTTTGTCCCTTGTATGATCTAAATGTATGTTATTTTATTATGATTCCATTTATCTTTCGTATTTGTGAAAATCGTTCTAAAACACTATTCAATGGGCACAAATAAATAAACAAGGGGGTAATATAAACAAGGGGGTAATAATATGTAGGCTATAAGAAAATGAAGGCTGTAAGAATATGAAGGCTATAAGAATATGTAAGCTATAAGAATATGAAGGCTATAAGAATATGTAAGCTATAAGAATATGAAGGCTATAAGAATATGTAGGCTATAAGAATATGAAGGCTATAAGAATATGTAAGCTATAAGAATATGAAGGCTATAAGAATATGTAGGCTATAAGAATATGAAGGCTATAAGAATATGAAGGCTATAAGAATATGAAGGCTATAAGAATATGTAAGCTATAAGAATATGAAGGCTATAAGAATATGTAAGCTATAAGAATAGGAAGGCTATAAGAATATGAAGGCTATAAGAATATGTAGGCTATACGAATATGAAGGCTATAAGAATATGAAGGCTATAAGAATATGTAGGCTATAAGAATATGAAGGCTATAAGAATATGTAGGCTATAAGAATATGAAGGCTATAAGAATATGAAGGCTATAAGAATATGTAAGCTATAAGAATATGAAGGCTATAAGAATATGAAGGCTATAAGAATATGAAGGCTATAAGAATATGTAGGCTATACGAATATGAAGGCTATAAGAATATGAAGGCTATAAGAATATGTAGGCTATAAGAATATGTAGGCTATGAGAATATGAAGGCTATAAGAATATGTAGGCTATAAGAATATGAAGGCTATAAGAATATGAAGGCTATAAGAATATGTAGGCTATAAGAATATGAAGGCTATAAGAATATGAAGGCTATAATAATATGTAAGCTATAAGAATATGAAGGCTATAAGAATATGAAGGCTATAAGAATATGAAGGCTATAAGAATATGTAGGCTATGAGAATATGTAGGCTATAAGAATATGAAAGCTATAAGAACATGAAGGCTATAAGAATATGAAGGCTATAAGAATATGTAGGCTATAAGAATATGAAGGCTATAAGAATATGAAGGCTATAAGAATATGTAAACTATAAGAATATGAAGGCTATAAGAATAAGAAGGCTATAATAATATGAAGGCTATAAGAATATGTAAATTATAAGAATATGAAGGCTAAAAGAATATGAAGGCTATTAGAATATGAAGGCTATGAGAATATGAAGGCTATAAGAATATGTAGACTATAAGAATATGAAGGCTATAAGAATATGAAGGCTATAAGAATATGAAGGCTATAAGAATATGAAGGCTATGAGAATACGAAGACTATAAGAATATGAAACCTATAAGAATATGAAGGCTATAATAATATGAAGGCTATGAGAATATGTAGGCTATAAGAAGATGAAGGCTATAAGAATATGTAAATTATAAAAAATATGTAGGCTATACGAATATGGAGGCTATAATAATATGAAGGCTATAAGAAGATGTAAATTATAAGAATATGAAGGCTAAAAGAATATGAAGGCTATAAGAATATGAAGGCTATAAGAATATGAAGGCTATAAGAATATGTAGGCTATAAGAATATGAAGGCTATAAGAATATGTAAACTATAAGAATATGAAGGCTATAAGAATAAGAAGGCTATAATAATATGAAGGCTAAAAGAATATGTAAATTATAAGAATATGAAGGCTATAAGAATATGAAGGCTATAAGAATATGAAGGCTATAAGAATATGAAGGCTATAAGAATAGGAAGGCTCTAAGAATATGAAGGCTATAAGAATATGAAGGCTATAAGAATATGAAGGCTATGAGAATATGAAGACTATAAGAATATGAAGGCTATAAGAATATGAAGACTATAATAATATGAAGGCTATGAGAATATGTAGGCTATAAGAAGATGAAGGCTACAAGAATATGTAAATTATAAAAAAATATGTAGGCTATAAGAATATGGAGGCTATAATAACATGAAGGCTATAAGAATATGTAAATTATAAGAATATGTAGGCTATAAGAATATGCAAATTATAAGAATATGTAAATTATAAGAATATGAAGGCTATAAGATTATGAAGGCTATAAGAATATGAAGGCTATAAGAATATGAAGGCTATAGGAATATGAAGGCTAAAATAATATGAAGGCTATAAGAATATTAAAATTATAAGAATATGAAGGCTATAAGAATATGAAGGCTATAAGAATAAGAAGGCTATAATAATATGAAGGCTATAAGAATATGTAAATTATAAGAATATGAAGGCTAAAAGAATATGAAGGCTATTAGAATATGAAGGCTATGAGAATATGAAGGCTATAAGAATATGTAGACTATAAGAATATGAAGGCTATAAGAATATGAAGGCTATAAGAATATGAAGGCTATAATAATATGAAGGCTATGAGAATATGTAGGCTATAAGAAGATGAAGGCTATAAGAATATGTAAATTATAAAAAATATGTAGGCTATACGAATATGGAGGCTATAATAATATGAAGGCTATAAGAAGATGTAAATTATAAGAATATGAAGGCTAAAAGAATATGAAGGCTATAAGAATATGAAGGCTATAAGAATATGAAGGCTATAAGAATATGTAGGCTATAAGAATGTGAAGGCTATAAGAATATGTAAACTATAAGAATATGAAGGCTATAAGAATAAGAAGGCTATAATAATATGAAGGCTAAAAGAATATGTAAATTATAAGAATATGAAGGCTATAAGAATATGAAGGCTATAAGAATATGAAGGCTATAAGAATATGAAGGCTATAAGAATAGGAAGGCTCTAAGAATATGAAGGCTATAAGAATATGAAGGCTATAAGAATATGAAGGCTATGAGAATATGAAGACTATAAGAATATGAAGGCTATAAGAATATGAAGGCTATAATAATATGAAGGCTATGAGAATATGTAGGCTATAAGAAGATGAAGGCTACAAGAATATGTAAATTATAAAAAAATATGTAGGCTATAAGAATATGGAGGCTATAATAACATGAAGGCTATAAGAATATGTAAATTATAAGAATATGTAGGCTATAAGAATATGCAAATTATAAGAATATGTAAATTATAAGAATATGAAGGCTATAAGATTATGAAGGCTATAAGAATATGAAGGCTATAAGAATATGAAGGCTATAGGAATATGAAGGCTAAAATAATATGAAGGCTATAAGAATATGTAAATTATAAGAATATGAAGGCTATAAGAATATGAAGGCTATAAGAATATGAAGGCTATAAGAATATGAAAGCTATAAGTATATGTAAATTATAAGAATATGTAAATTATAAGAATATGTAGGCTATAAGAATATGTAGACTATAAGAATATGAAGGCTATAAGAATATGAAGGCTCTAAGAATGTGTAGGCTATAAGAATATGAAGTCTATAAGAATATGAAGGCTATAAGAATATGAAGGCTATAAGAATTTGAAGGCTATACGAATATGAAGGCTATAAGAATATGTAGGCTATAAGAATATGAAGGCTATAAGAATATGAAGGCTATAAGAATATGAAGGCTATAAGAATATGAAGGCTATAAGAATATGTAGGCTATAAGAATATGAAGGCTATAAGAATATGTAGGCTAACAGAATATGAAGGCTATAAGAATATGAAGGCTATAAGAATATGTAAATTATAAGAATATGAAGGCTATAAGAATATGAAGGCTGTAAGAATATGTAGGCTATAAGAATATGAAGGCTATACGAATATGTAAATTATAAGAATATGAAGGCTATAAGAATATGAAGGCTATAAGAATATGAAGGCTATAAGAATATGAAGGCTATAAGTATATGTAAATTATAAGAATATGTAAATTATAAGAATATGTAGACTATAAGAATATGTAGACTATAAGAATATGAAGGCTATAAGAATATGAAGGCTATAAGAATGTGTAGGCTATAAGAATATGAAGTCTATAAGAATATGAAGGCTATAAGAATATGAAGGCTATAAGAATTTGAAGGCTATACGAATATGAAGGCTATAAGAATATGTAGGCTATAAGAATATGAAGGCTATAAGAATATGAAGGCTATAAGAATATGAAGGCTATAAGAATATGAAGGCTATAAGAATATGTAGGCTATAAGAATATGAAGGCTATAAGAATATGTAGGCTAACAGAATATGAAGGCTATAAGAATATGAAGGCTATAATAATATGAAGGCTATAAGAATATGTAGGCTATAAGAATATGAAGGCTATGAGAATATGAAGGCTATAAGAATATGTAGGCTATAAGAATATGTAGGCTATAAGAATATGAAGGCAATAAGAATATGAAGGCTATAATAATGTGGAGGCTATGAGAATATGTAGGCTATAAGAAGATGAAGGCTATAAGAATATGAAGGCTATAAGAATATGAAGGCTATAAGAATATGTAAATTATAAGAATATGAAGGCTATAAGAATATGAAGGCTGTAAGAATATGTAGGCTATAAGAATATGAAGGCTATACGAATATGTAAATTATAAGAATATGAAGGCTATAAGAATATGAAGGCTATAAGAATATGAAGGCTATGAGAATATGAAGGCTATAAGTATATGTAAATTATAAGAATATGTAAATTATAAGAATATGTAGGCTATAAGAATATGTAGACTATAAGAATATGAAGGCTATAAGAATATGAAGGCTATAAGAATGTGTAGGCTATAAGAATATGAAGTCTATAAGAATATGAAGGCTATAAGAATATGAAGGCTATAAGAATTTGAAGGCTATACGAATATGAAGGCTGTAAGAATATGTAGGCTATAAGAATATGAAGGCTATAAGAATATGAAGGCTATAAGAATATGAAGGCTATAAGAATATGAAGGCTATAAGAATATGTAGGCTATAAGAATATGAAGGCTATAAGAATATGTAGGCTAACAGAATATGAAGGCTATAAGAATACGAAGGCTATAATAATATGAAGGCTATAAGAATATGTAGGCTATAAGAAAATGAAGGCTATGAGAATATGAAGGCTATAAGAATATGTAGGCTATAAGAATATGTAGGCTATAAGAATATGAAGGCAATAAGAATATGAAGGCTATAATAATGTGGAGGCTATGAGAATATGTAGGCTATAAGAAGATGAAGGCTATAAGAATATGAAGGCTATAAGAATATGAAGGCTATAAGAATATTTAAATTATAAGAATATGAAGGCTATAAGAATATGAAGGCTGTAAGAATATGTAGGCTATAAGAATATGAAGGCTATACGAATATGTAAATTATAAGAATATTTAGGCTATAAGAATATGAAGGCTATAAGAATATGAAGGCTATAAGAATATGTAGGCTATAAGAATATGTAGGCTATAAGAATATGAAGGCTATAAGAATATGTAGGCTATAAGAATATGAAGGCTATAAGAATATGAAGGCTATAAGAATATGAAATCTATAAGAATATGTAGGCTATAAGAATATGAAGGCTATAAGAATATGAAGGCTATAAGAATATGAAGGCTATAAGAATATGAAGGCTAAAAGAATATGAAGGCTATACGAATACGTAAATTATAAGAATATGAAGGCTATAAGAATATGTAGGCTATAAGAATATGAAGGCTATAAGAATATGAAGGCTATAAGAATATGAAGGCTATAAGAATGTGTAGGCTATAAGAATATGAAGTCTATAAGAATATGAAGGCTATAAGAATATGAAGGCTATAAGAATTTGAAGGCTATACGAAAATGAAGGCTATAAGAATATGTAGGCTATAAGAATATGAAGGCTATAAGAATATGAAGGCTATAAGAATATGAAGGCTATAAGAATATGAAGGCTATAAGAATATGTAGGCTATAAGAATATGAAGGCTATAAGAATATGTAGGCTAACAGAATATGAAGGCTATAAGAATATGAAGGCTATAAGAATATGAAGGCTATAAGAATATGAAGGCTATAAGAATATGTAGGCTATAAGAATATGAAGGCTATAAGAATATGTAGGCTAACAGAATATGAAGGCTATAAGAATATGAAGGCTATAAGAATACGAAGGCTATAATAATATGAAGGCTATAAGAATATGTAGGCTATAAGAATATGAAGGCTATGAGAATATGAAGGCTATAAGAATATGTAGGCTATAAGAATATGTAGGCTATAAGAATATGAAGGCTATAAGAATATGAAGGCTATAAGAATATGAAGGCTATAAGAATATGTAAATTATATGAATATGAAGGCTATAAGAATATGAAGGCTGTAAGAATATATAGGCTATAAGAATATGAAGGCTATACGAATATGGAAATTATAAGAATATGAAGGCTATAAGAATATGAAGGCTATAAGAATATGAAGGCTATAAGAATATGTAAATTATAAGAATATGTAGGCTATAAGAATATGAAGGCTATAAGAATATGAATGCTATAAGAATATTTAGGCTATAAGAATATGAAGGCTATAAGAATATGAAGGCTATAAGAATATGTAGGCTATAAGAATATGTAGGCTATAAGAATATGAAGGCTATAAGAATATGTAGGCTATAAGAATATGAAGGCTATAAGAATATGAAGGCTATAAGAATATGAAATCTATAAGAATATGTAGGCTATAAGAATATGAAGGCTATAAGAATATGAAGGCTATAAGAATATGAAGGCTATAAGAATATGAAGGCTAAAAGAATATGAAGGCTATACGAATACGTAAATTATAAGAATATGAAGGCTATATGAATATGTAGGCTATAAGAATATGAAGGCTATAAGAATATGAAGGCTATAAGAATATGAAGGCTATAAGAATATGAAGGCTATAAGAATATCTAGGCTATAAGAATATGAAGGCTATAAGAATATGTAGGCTAACAGAATATGAAGGCTATAAGAATATGAAGGCTATAAGAATACGAAGGCAATAATAATATGAAGGCTAAAAGAATATGTAGGCTATAAGAATATGAAGGCTATGAGAATATGAAGGCTATAAGAATATTTAGGCTATAAGAATATGTAGGCTATAAGAATATGAAGGCAATAAGAATATGAATGCTATAATAATGTGAAGGCTATGAGAATATGTAGGCTATAAGAAGATGAAGGCTATAAGAATATGAAGGCTATAAGAATATGTAAATCATAAGAATATGAAGGCTATAAGAATTTGAAGGCTGTAAGAATATGTAGGCTATAAGAATATGAAGGCTATAAGAATATGAAGGCTGTAAGAATATGTAGGCTATAAGAATATGAAGGCTATACGAATATGTAAATTATAAGAATATGAAGGCTATAAGAATATGTAAATTATAAGAATATGTAGGCTATAAGAATATGAAGGCTATAAGAATATGAAGGCTATAAGAATATGTAGGCTATAAGAATATGAAGGCTATAAGAATATGTAGGCTATAAGAATATGAAGGCTATAAGAATATGTAGGCTAACAGAATATGAAGGCTATAAGAATATGAAGGCTATAAGAATACGAAGGCTATAATAATATGAAGGCTATAAGAATATGTAGGCTATAAGAATATGAAGGCTATGAGAATATGAAGGCTATAAGAATATGTAGGCTATAAGAATATGTAGGCTATAAGAATATGAAGGCTATAAGAATATGAAGGCTATAAGAATATGAAGGCTATAAGAATATGTAAATTATAAGAATATGAAGGCTATAAGAATATGAAGGCTGTAAGAATATATAGGCTATAAGAATATGAAGGCTATACGAATATGGAAATTATAAGAATATGAAGGCTATAAGAATATGAAGGCTATAAGAATATGAAGGCTATAAGAATATGTAAATTATAAGAATATGTAGGCTATAAGAATATGAAGGCTATAAGAATATGAATGCTATAAGAATATTTAGGCTATAAGAATATGAAGGCTATAAGAATATGAAGGCTATAAGAATATGTAGGCTATAAGAATATGTAGGCTATAAGAATATGAAGGCTATAAGAATATGTAGGCTATAAGAATATGAAGGCTATAAGAATATGAAGGCTATAAGAATATGAAATCTATAAGAATATGTAGGCTATAAGAATATGAAGGCTATAAGAATATGAAGGCTATAAGAATATGAAGGCTATAAGAATATGAAGGCTAAAAGAATATGAAGGCTATACGAATACGTAAATTATAAGAATATGAAGGCTATATGAATATGTAGGCTATAAGAATATGAAGGCTATAAGAATATGAAGGCTATAAGAATATGAAGGCTATAAGAATATGAAGGCTATAAGAATATGTAGGCTATAAGAATATGAAGGCTATAAGAATATGTAGGCTAACAGAATATGAAGGCTATAAGAATATGAAGGCTATAAGAATACGAAGGCAATAATAATATGAAGGCTAAAAGAATATGTAGGCTATAAGAATATGAAGGCTATGAGAATATGAAGGCTATAAGAATATTTAGGCTATAAGAATATGTAGGCTATAAGAATATGAAGGCAATAAGAATATGAATGCTATAATAATGTGAAGGCTATGAGAATATGTAGGCTATAAGAAGATGAAGGCTATAAGAATATGAAGGCTATAAGAATATGTAAATCATAAGAATATGAAGGCTATAAGAATTTGAAGGCTGTAAGAATATGTAGGCTATAAGAATATGAAGGCTATAAGAATATGAAGGCTGTAAGAATATGTAGGCTATAAGAATATGAAGGCTATACGAATATGTAAATTATAAGAATATGAAGGCTATAAGAATATGTAAATTATAAGAATATGTAGGCTATAAGAATATGAAGGCAATAAGAATATGAATGCTATAAGAATATTTCGGCTATAAGAATATGAAGGCTATAAGAATATGAAGGCTATAAGAATATGTGGCTATAAGAATATGTAGGCTATAGGAATATGAAGGCTATAAGAATATGAAGGCTCTAAGAATATGAAGGCTATAAGAATATGAAGGCTATTAGAATATGAAGGCTATGAGAATATGAAGACTATAAGAATATGAAGGCTATAAGAATATGAAGGCTATAATAATATGAAGGCTATAATAATATGAAGGCTAAAAGAATATGTAGGCTATAAGAATATGAAGGCTATAAGAATATGAAGGCTATAAGAATATGAAATCTATAAGAATATGTAGGCTATAAGAATATGAAGGCTATAAGAATATGAAGGCTATAAGAATATGAAGGCTAAAAGAATATGAAGGCTATAAGAATATGTAAATTATAAGAATATGAAGGCGATAAGAATATGAAGGCTATAAGAATATGAAGGCTCTAAGAATATGAAGGCTATAAGAATATGAAGGCTATTAGAATATGAAGGCTATGAGAATATGAAGACTATAAGAATATGAAGGCTATAAGAATATGAAGGCTATAATAATATGAAGGCTATAATAATATGAAGGCTAAAAGAATATGTAGGCTATAAGAATATGAAGGCTATGAGAATATGAAGGCTATAAGAATATGTAGGCTATAAGAATATGAAGGCAATAAGAATATGAAGGCTATAATAATGTGAAGGCTATGAGAATATGTAGGCTATAAGAAGATGAAGGCTATAAGAATATGAAGGCTATAAGAATATGAAGTCTATAAGAATATGTAAATTATAAGAATATGAAGGCTATAAGAATATGAAGGCTGTAAGAATATGTAGGCTATAAGAATATGAAGGCTATACGAATATGTAAATTATAAGAATATGAAGGCTATAAGAATATGAAGGCTATAAGAATGTGTAGGCTATAAGAATATGAAGTCTATAAGAATATGAAGGCTATAAGAATATGAAGGCTATAAGAATTTGAAGGCTATACGAATATGAAGGCTATAAGAATATGTAGGCTATAAGAATATGAAGGCTATAAGAATATGAAGGCTATAAGAATATGAAGGCTATAAGAATATGAAGGCTATAAGAATATGTAGGCTATAAGAATATGAAGGCTATAAGAATATGTAGGCTAACAGAATATGAAGGCTATAAGAATATGAAGGCTATAAGAATATGAAGGCTATAAGAATATGAAGGCTATAAGAATATGTAGGCTATAAGAATATGAAGGCTATAAGAATATGTAGGCTAACAGAATATGAAGGCTATAAGAATATGAAGGCTATAAGAATACGAAGGCTATAATAATATGAAGGCTATAAGAATATGTAGGCTATAAGAATATGAAGGCTATGAGAATATGAAGGCTATAAGAATATGTAGGCTATAAGAATATGTAGTCTATAAGAATATGAAGGCTATAAGAATATGAAGGCTATAAGAATATGAAGGCTATAAGAATATGTAAATTATAAGAATATGAAGGCTATAAGAATATGAAGGCTGTAAGAATATGTAGGCTATAAGAATATGAAGGCTATACGAATATGGAAATTATAAGAATATGAAGGCTATAAGAATATGAAGGCTATAAGAATATGAAGGCTATAAGAATATGTAAATTATAAGAATATGTAGGCTATAAGAATATGAAGGCTATAAGAATATGAATGCTATAAGAATATTTAGGCTATACGAATATGAAGGCTATAAGAATATGAAGGCTATAAGAATATGTAGGCTATAAGAATATGTAGGCTATAAGAATATGAAGGCTATAAGAATATGTAGGCTATAAGAATATGAAGGCTATAAGAATATGAAGGCTATAAGAATATGAAATCTATAAGAATATGTAGGCTATAAGAATATGAAGGCTATAAGAATATGAAGGCTATAAGAATATGAAGGCTATAAGAATATGAAGGCTAAAAGAATATGAAGGCTATACGAATACGTAAATTATAAGAATATGAAGGCTATATGAATATGTAGGCTATAAGAATATGAAGGCTATAAGAATATGAAGGCTATAAGAATATGAAGGCTATAAGAATATGAAGGCTATAAGAATATGTAGGCTATAAGAATATGAAGGCTATAAGAATATGTAGGCTAACAGAATATGAAGGCTATAAGAATATGAAGGCTATAAGAATACGAAGGCAATAATAATATGAAGGCTAAAAGAATATGTAGGCTATAAGAATATGAAGGCTATGAGAATATGAAGGCTATAAGAATATTTAGGCTATAAGAATATGTAGGCTATAAGAATATGAAGGCAATAAGAATATGAATGCTATAATAATGTGAAGGCTATGAGAATATGTAGGCTATAAGAAGATGAAGGCTATAAGAATATGAAGGCTATAAGAATATGTAAATCATAAGAATATGAAGGCTATAAGAATTTGAAGGCTGTAAGAATATGTAGGCTATAAGAATATGAAGGCTATAAGAATATGAAGGCTATAAGAATATGAAGGCTATAAGAATATGTAGGCTATAAGAATATGAAGGCTATAAGAATATGTAGGCTAACAGAATATGAAGGCTATAAGAATATGAAGGCTATAAGAATACGAAGGCTATAATAATATGAAGGCTATAAGAATATGTAGGCTATAAGAATATGAAGGCTATGAGAATATGAAGGCTATAAGAATATGTAGGCTATAAGAATATGTAGTCTATAAGAATATGAAGGCTATAAGAATATGAAGGCTATAAGAATATGAAGGCTATAAGAATATGTAAATTATAAGAATATGAAGGCTATAAGAATATGAAGGCTGTAAGAATATGTAGGCTATAAGAATATGAAGGCTATACGAATATGGAAATTATAAGAATATGAAGGCTATAAGAATATGAAGGCTATAAGAATATGAAGGCTATAAGAATATGTAAATTATAAGAATATGTAGGCTATAAGAATATGAAGGCTATAAGAATATGAATGCTATAAGAATATTTAGGCTATACGAATATGAAGGCTATAAGAATATGAAGGCTATAAGAATATGTAGGCTATAAGAATATGTAGGCTATAAGAATATGAAGGCTATAAGAATATGTAGGCTATAAGAATATGAAGGCTATAAGAATATGAAGGCTATAAGAATATGAAATCTATAAGAATATGTAGGCTATAAGAATATGAAGGCTATAAGAATATGAAGGCTATAAGAATATGAAGGCTATAAGAATATGAAGGCTAAAAGAATATGAAGGCTATACGAATACGTAAATTATAAGAATATGAAGGCTATATGAATATGTAGGCTATAAGAATATGAAGGCTATAAGAATATGAAGGCTATAAGAATATGAAGGCTATAAGAATATGAAGGCTATAAGAATATGTAGGCTATAAGAATATGAAGGCTATAAGAATATGTAGGCTAACAGAATATGAAGGCTATAAGAATATGAAGGCTATAAGAATACGAAGGCAATAATAATATGAAGGCTAAAAGAATATGTAGGCTATAAGAATATGAAGGCTATGAGAATATGAAGGCTATAAGAATATTTAGGCTATAAGAATATGTAGGCTATAAGAATATGAAGGCAATACGAATATGAATGCTATAATAATGTGAAGGCTATGAGAATATGTAGGCTATAAGAAGATGAAGGCTATAAGAATATGAAGGCTATAAGAATATGTAAATCATAAGAATATGAAGGCTATAAGAATTTGAAGGCTGTAAGAATATGTAGGCTATAAGAATATGAAGGCTATAAGAATATGAAGGCTGTAAGAATATGTAGGCTATAAGAATATGAAGGCTATACGAATATGTAAATTATAAGAATATGAAGGCTATAAGAATATGTAAATTATAAGAATATGTAGGCTATAAGAATATGAAGGCAATAAGAATATGAATGCTATAAGAATATTTCGGCTATAAGAATATGAAGGCTATAAGAATATGAAGGCTATAAGAATATGTGGCTATAAGAATATGTAGGCTATAGGAATATGAAGGCTATAAGAATATGAAGGCTCTAAGAATATGAAGGCTATAAGAATATGAAGGCTATTAGAATATGAAGGCTATGAGAATATGAAGACTATAAGAATATGAAGGCTATAAGAATATGAAGGCTATAATAATATGAAGGCTATAATAATATGAAGGCTAAAAGAATATGTAGGCTATAAGAATATGAAGGCTATAAGAATATGAAGGCTATAAGAATATGAAATCTATAAGAATATGTAGGCTATAAGAATATGAAGGCTATAAGAATATGAAGGCTATAAGAATATGAAGGCTAAAAGAATATGAAGGCTATAAGAATATGTAAATTATAAGAATATGAAGGCGATAAGAATATGAAGGCTATAAGAATATGAAGGCTCTAAGAATATGAAGGCTATAAGAATATGAAGGCTATTAGAATATGAAGGCTATGAGAATATGAAGACTATAAGAATATGAAGGCTATAAGAATATGAAGGCTATAATAATATGAAGGCTATAATAATATGAAGGCTAAAAGAATATGTAGGCTATAAGAATATGAAGGCTATGAGAATATGAAGGCTATAAGAATATGTAGGCTATAAGAATATGAAGGCAATAAGAATATGAAGGCTATAATAATGTGAAGGCTATGAGAATATGTAGGCTATAAGAAGATGAAGGCTATAAGAATATGAAGGCTATAAGAATATGAAGTCTATAAGAATATGTAAATTATAAGAATATGAAGGCTATAAGAATATGAAGGCTGTAAGAATATGTAGGCTATAAGAATATGAAGGCTATACGAATATGTAAATTATAAGAATATGAAGGCTATAAGAATATGAAGGCTATAAGAATATGAAGGCTATAAGAATATGAATGCTATAAGAATATTTCGGCTATAAGAATATGAAGGCTATAAGAATATGAAGGCTATAAGAATATGTGGCTATAAGAATATGTAGGCTATAAGAATATGAAGGCTATAAGAATATGAAGGCTATAAGAATATGAAGGCTATAAGAATATGAAGGCTATAAGAATATGAAGGCTATAAGAATATGAAGGCTAAAAGAATATGAAGCCTATAAGAATATGTAAATTATAAGAATATGAAGGCGATAAGAATATGAAGGCTATAAGAATATGAAGGCTCTAAGAATATGAAGGCTATAAGAATATGAAGGCTATTAGAATATGAAGGCTATGAGAATATGAAGACTATAAGAATATGAAGGCTATAAGAATATGAAGGCTATAATAATATGAAGGCTATGAGAATATGTAGGCTATAAGAAGATGAAAACTATAAGAATATGTAAATTATAAAAAAATATGTAGGCTATAAGAATATGGAGGCTATAATAACATGAAGGCTATAAGAATATGTAGGCTATAAGAATATGAAGGCTATAATAATATGAAGGCTATAATAATATGAAGGCTAAAAGAATATGTAGGCTATAAGAATATGAAGGCTATGAGAATATGAAGGCTATAAGAATATTTAGGCTATAAGAATATGTAGGCTATAAGAATATGAAGGCAATAAGAATATGAAGGCTATAATAATGTGAAGGCTATGAGAATATGTAGGCTATAAGAAGATGAAGGCTATAAGAATATGAAGGCTATAAGAATATGAAGGCTATAAGAATATGTAAATTATAAGAATATGAAGGCTATAAGAATATGAAGGCTGTAAGAATATGTAGGCTATAAGAATATGAAGGCTATACGAATATGTAAATTATAAGAATATGAAGGCTATAAGAATATGAAGGCTATGAGAATATGAAGACTATAAGAATATGAAAGCTATAAGAATATGAAGGCTATAATAATATGAAGGCTATAATAATATGAAGGCTAAAAGAATGTGTAGGCTATAAGAATATGAAGGCTATGAGAATATGAAGGCTATAAGAATATGTAGGCTATAAGAATATGAAGGCAATAAGAATATGAAGGCTATAATAATGTGAAGGCTATGAGAATATGTAGGCTATAAGAAGATGAAGGCTATAAGAATATGAAGGCTATAAGAATATGAAGTCTATAAGAATATGTAAATTATAAGAATATGAAGGCTATAAGAATATGAAGGCTGTAAGAATATGTAGGCTATAAGAATATGAAGGCTATACGAATATGTAAATTATAAGAATATGAAGGCTATAAGAATATGAAGGCTATAAGAATATGAAGGCTATAAGAATATGTAAATTATAAGAATATGTAGGCTAAAAGAATATGAAGGCTATAAGAATATGAATGCTATAAGAATATTTCGGCTATAAGAATATGAAGGCTATAAGAATATGAAGGCTATAAGAATATGTGGCTATAAAAATATGTAGGCTATAAGAATATGAAGGCTATAAGAATATGAAGGCTATAAGAATATGAAGGCTATAAGAATATGAAGGCTATAAGAATATGAAGGCTATAAGAATATGAAGGCTAAAAGAATATGAAGCCTATAAGAATATGTAAATTATAAGAATATGAAGGCGATAAGAATATGAAGGCTATAAGAATATGAAGGCTCTAAGAATATGAAGGCTATAAGAATATGAAGGCTATTAGAATATGAAGGCTATGAGAATATGAAGACTATAAGAATATGAAGGCTATAAGAATATGAAGGCTATAATAATATGAAGGCTATGAGAATATGTAGGCTATAAGAAGATGAAGACTATAAGAATATGTAAATTATAAAAAAATATGTAGGCTATAAGAATATGGAGGCTATAATAACATGAAGGCTATAAGAATATGTAGGCTATAAGAATATGAAGGCTATAATAATATGAAGGCTATAATAATATGAAGGCTAAAAGAATATGTAGGCTATAAGAATATGAAGGCTATGAGAATATGAAGGCTATAAGAATATTTAGGCTATAAGAATATGTAGGCTATAAGAATATGAAGGCAATAAGAATATGAAGGCTATAATAATGTGAAGGCTATGAGAATATGTAGGCTATAAGAAGATGAAGGCTATAAGAATATGAAGGCTATAAGAATATGAAGGCTATAAGAATATGTAAATTATAAGAATATGAAGGCTATAAGAATATGAAGGCTGTAAGAATATGTAGGCTATAAGAATATGAAGGCTATACGAATATGTAAATTATAAGAATATGAAGGCTATAAGAATATGAAGGCTATGAGAATATGAAGACTATAAGAATATGAAAGCTATAAGAATATGAAGGCTATAATAATATGAAGGCTATAATAATATGAAGGCTAAAAGAATATGTAGGCTATAAGAATATGAAGGCTATGAGAATATGAAGGCTATAAGAATATGTAGGCTATAAGAATATGAAGGCAATAAGAATATGAAGGCGATAATAATGTGAAGGCTATGAGAATATGTAGGCTATAAGAAGATGAAGGCTATAAGAATATGAAGGCTATAAGAATATGAAGTCTATAAGAATATGTAAATTATAAGAATATGAAGGCTATAAGAATATGAAGGCTGTAAGAATATGTAGGCTATAAGAATATGAAGGCTATACGAATATGTAAATTATAAGAATATGAAGGCTATAAGAATATGAAGGCTATAAGAATATGAAGGCTATAAGAATATGTAAATTATAAGAATATGTAGGCTATAAGAATATGAAGGCTATAAGAATATGAATGCTATAAGAATATTTCGGCTATAAGAATATGAAGGCTATAAGAATATGAAGGCTATAAGAATATGTGGCTATAAAAATATGTAGGCTATAAGAATATGAAGGCTATAAGAATATGAAGGCTATAAGAATATGAAGGCTATA